>NW_015170332.1:108190-154598 GCF_001447785.1 Gekko japonicus | reverse complement strand
AATGCGGTCAGAACGCTAAAGGACATTCCATTTGAGGTGAGACAGCGGAGGAATAAATATAAAGAATTAGTGACTTTTCTTCAGACTAATTTAATTGGATACAAATGGCTATTTCCTGAAGGAGTAACTTTTAAGATAAAGGATAAAAAAGAGAAGATTGACTCTGTGTTTAAAGCTAAAGAGTTCCTGAGGGTTCAACTGGGAAAAGCAGAGGAAGACGACGGAAAATCAAATGGAGAAGAAGATTTAGAATCTTCCGGAGAGGACTCTTTGACTGAGCAGGGAGCAGCAGCTCCAAGAAGTCCTTATAAGCTGAGAAAGGGGAAAAAGAAGTAAAGGCTGAAGGACTCTGAATTGTGCCTTGAATTCAACAATATGTTAGAGATGAATGGGGGGTGGTTTACAGGCACTTAAAAATTTAAATGTAAAATTAGCAGAGAGAAAAATGAGTATGTTTGACTCAGTTTATAGAAATGAAACTGAAGTAATGACTTATTGTAACTAAGCTTGTTGGAGATCTCCTCTCTTGGGTTTTTAGATAGTAGTGGGTTTCTTTACTTTGTCTCTGTATGTGTAGTTCCCTATATCCTTTTTTCCTTATAGTATTTGTAGAGATATAAAAATAATTTAAAAAATCCCCTCTGGGGGAATAAACCCCCCCCCACAAAACTCTAGGAGTGGAGGTGAGGCCAAAGGGGACAGCAGTGTATTGAAAATCCTCTGACCCCCATCTAAAACGTACTTTCAGTGCGAGGGGTGAATAGCAATATGAAACGATACGTCCTTAATGTCTAGGACCACAAACTGGGAATCAGGAGTAAGAAACTCAATCACAGATGACAAAGAAACCATTATAAACTTTGAAACCTTTAGAAACTTGTTTAATTCTCTTAAGCTGAATATCAACCTATGGCCTCCATCTTTTTTGTCAACAAGAAAAAATCTTGAGTGAAAACCACATGACTGCAGGCCTCTGGGAATCCTTTCCACTGCCCCTTTTCGAAGAAGCTAATCTTGTTGAATGCGGAGCTCTGCATAGGGGTTATCGACTGCAGTTAGAGCAGGTCGACAGGGAGGGAGGGAGACTAACATGTAACCACTATGAACTATAGCCAAAACCAACTATCAGAGCATGTAAAGTGCCATGCTTCATAAAACCAAGCTAACCTATCTCCAAAACTAGGGGGTTCTATAGGAATCTGAAAAGATAGTCAGAATTTTGGTAGCTGTTGACTCTGCTCCCTCGGGGGGGGGGGTTGCTGGCTCACTGACCTAGGTCTCAGAGCACTCTTCCTCTTGTGAAATGGGGAAGATTGGCATAGAAGCTGAGAATACGAGTAGGGGGCCTGCACTTGGTGGTGCCTCTGGCCCTTACAACAAGGAATCGCAAACCCATGCTGCCTTGGAATGAAGCACTGTTGTGAAGCAGGAGGAGAGAGAGAAAAATACCCAGGGACTTTGCAGTTTGATGATTTTTCTTAATTATTGATAAGAATTCATTGGTGGTACAAGAGAAGAAGGTTGATCCCTCAAAGGGAGGTCCTCGACTCAACAGCACGTCTCCAACACAGGGCGGTCATACACAGCCAGGAATATCTTCTCAGGATCACCACAGAGGCCAAGGATCTGGCTGACCTATCAGCCGCATGTCTGCCCACATTTATCTCCTGCTTGGAAAGTCTTATCACTTCCAATTGGATCAGCTTAGCCAATCATCTAGGTTCTTAAGGGAGGACATCTAAGTACTGTGACAGATTTTCCCAAAGGAAGAGCTGATAAGTGCCTATAATCATTTGATGGTTTGCCACTCAGAATTTAATTGCAGCAGACAAAATTTATGTCCTAAAGAATCTAGATGCCGACTTTACCTGTCCCCAGAAGAGGAGTGTTGGCCAGGTCTATGATGCACCTGCATGTCCTCTGTGACTAGTGAGGAAGGAGGTGGATGGGTACTCAGGAATTCACACAAAACTTGCATGATCTTATATAAATTTTTGATGATATGGGAAATGGCCAGAGCCCTCTAAAATAGGAAAAGCCACTACACCAGGAGAATCAGGGTAGAGATGACTAAAAATTTAATCCTTTGACCTATTGTATGAGGTGACAACGTTAATGTCCAGAACCCTGGCCATTCTTAATATCTGCTTGCCATAGAGGTGAAGGTCCTCAACTTAGGGACACTGGGATTGGATCCCCTACTCTGTCATCCAGAGATTTGTTCGCATGCACTCTCAGCATTGTAAAGAGATACCACCACCACATCCTCATCTCATGCTATGGAGACATCAACACACAAAAAAGTGGACCAGGCTTCCACATGCCTAACATTGTCAAGGTTGTGCCTAGAGTCCAACACAGGGAAGGCTGACGCCATTGAAAATGGTGATCAGGGCACTGCTGTAAATACGTTGGAGACATATAATAGGACTGGCATTGGGGTGGACAAGCCTGCTGCCAAGAGAGAGGTGGTGTCAACTCGGGCCACACCAGCTGACCTCCTGAGATGCCAGATTATTCCTCCTTGGACTCAGAGAGGAACCTACCAGGAGAGCCAAAATGTGAAGAGGGAGTGTGAGGGGGCACCAACATGACATCCTGTTCCTCAGAAGATTACCTCAGAGAGGGCAAAGAAAGCTTGCCATGCTTGGTAAAGGAACCAACTTTCTCTTTTTGTCTTGATTTTTTGTATTTCTTAGACAGTGGTTCCAAACAGGAATGGGGGCCAAGGACTCCTCTACTCCAAGATGGGTGTGACAGATACAGCTCTTTTTGGCTGATTGGGAGCCTTCTTAGTAGTCAGGACTGCCAGGACCAACCATACAGTCAGCAGGTCAGAACAGGACTCTGGTACCAGAACTGACAGGGTTGTCCAGCTCGAGGAGGGAGATTCCAATCTAAGAACCAATTTGGATGGGACTGAAGACAATAAAGCTTTTCCCATAACACATTTAGTCATTCCAATCTAAGAACCAATTTGGATGGGACCGAAGACAATAAAGCTTTTCCCATAACACAGCTTTTAGTCGGGATGTTCTATCAGAATGTGCCTTAGGCATGAAGTGCTGACATATAGCACAAGTGCCTACATTATGAGACTCCCAGACACACATGAGACAGAGCTCATGTTCGTCACTTTGAGTCATCTTGGTCCCATACATTTTTGAAGAGCATCTTGGTCGCCATAACTAGGCATCACAAGCCGTAGACGCAGGGTAGACCAACAAGAGTCACCTCACGCTGTCAAAGATCCCCACTGGTGAACAACTTGTCTGAAGAAAGGAAAGAAAATGTCTCTACCAAGAAAGAAGGGAAGGAACACAGATAGTTGGAACGCTCCTATTCATGTGGCAGCAAAAAAGGAACTGAGGGAAGGGGGCGCCTGCCTCTGGAGCACAAGATGGCTTGGGTGAGAAAACCTGCCGCATTGGCTCCAGAAGGGAAGGGGTGCCCTACAGTAGTTTTAAGCTGGGGGAAAAATTATTCCACTGCCAGCCTGCACAGGCTCAGTCCCAATTTGGGGCTGCACTGAAAGCAAATTAATAAGGTGCTGTTGGGAAGCTGTGACATTCAGATAGGTTTAAGAACTCTTACTTTCATTTTAGAGATGTACTGTCCAGGGCTATTTTTGGGCAGGAACGCACAGGAACGGAGTTCCGGCTGGCTCCCAAGTTGGCCACACCCAGCAGGAACTCATTAGCATAATAGGCCACACCCAACAGCAGAAACTCATTAGGATTGGTTATATTAGAGGTGTGTGGCCTAACATGCAAAGGAGTTCCTGCTACAAAAAAAGCCCTAGGTTTTGACAACAAACAAGGTAAACAGAATAAGAAGCAAAAAGTGGGTGTGGCTGGATAACCACACTTCTGGTAACATGTGGGTGTGGCCTAATGTGCTAATGAGCTGTGCTGTCGGGGGTGTGGCCCAATATGCTAATGAGTTCCTGCTGTTGGGTGTGGCCTGTTATGCTAATGAGTTCCTGCTGGACTTTTTCTACAAAAAGAGCCCTGGTACTGACACACACTTTCTCATAACAGACCCACAAGAAAGCCAGGTAATATGAATGAAGCTGCAAAGTCACCGTCTTGCTTGTCACCCCTGAGAAAGGCAGCATAAACCTAGTATGAAGCCTGCAAGGGGAGCGATTGTGCCATGAAAATGAGGACATTGCTATTGACATCTATAAAGACTACAGCTAAAGGAATTGATGCCTTTGTATGAAGCTAGTCATAAAAACAGTTTGCATTTTAATCCAGCATTATCTCTTCTGTTTGTTCATAAGGAATGTTTAACTTTATATAGAACTTGCATAAAATTTTGCACTTGATATATTATTTTGCCCTTTAAATTTCACAATGTTCAAATAACCCACAGCACAAAACTTTCATTGACGGTCTATTTTCTCTCAGTCCACTGTGATTTGCACTGAATCATAGCTTTTAACTCTCTCCACGGAGTTCGGAGGTTTCTGTCCTCCTAAAATACATAACACTGATTTTTTCCAAGTCACTGAAGAACAAAGTATAGTAAGAGAAAATCTCATATGTTTCAGGAATAAAACAAGATCCACTTGAGAATTTACACGACTCTCCAGAGAAGCAGTGAGCTACAAAAGCCACACAGCAAAATCCTGTTTCCCCAAAGTACATGATGTGTCATGAAGCTTCTCATCCAATCATTGTTAACTGCCTTTAATAAAGAAAATGGTGAAATTTGCTGTTTATTACTCTGGTTGCAAAAGCAGTAAAGGCAATAAATAAATAAAATGGTAAAATAAAGAAATGCATTAGGGTTCCCAAATCCCCCCGGGGGCGGATTTCCCCCCACTTTTGAGGCCCGATTTTTGCCCCCGCGGAATCGGGCCCGGGGGAAACCCCACCCCCGCGCGCACGCCGCCCGGATGTGACGTACAGACGCCGGGCACGCTGGGGGCGGGGCCACAGCCATTTGAGGGGCCCCCGCCCCCAGCGTCTGTGCGTCACATCAGAGCGGCCGAGCGGCGTGCGCACACCCTCCAGACGCCGGGCAGGAGCCCCCTGCCGCCAGGTAAGATTCATTTGGCAACCCTAAAATGCATCCATGTTGTTTTTTAATAGTAGGACAACACACACTCACTTCACTTGCTGGCACACATTGCAGAGCCAAGCTTTTTCCTTCTTCTGATAGGAGCTGCAGTTCTTGCAGATGTTGTACTTGCAATCTTGGCACTGCCGCTTGGTATTGATGAGAAAAGTAAAAGGAGTGCAGCAACGCATGCAGCAGCGCTCGTTAAAGCTGTGCTGCTTGGAAAGGATGTTGCACTTGTTACCTTCTTCATCCAGCTTCTGCTTCATCTCACTGGTGCCCCAAGGAGGAAAAACACAAAAACAAAAGGAAGACAGAATCAAAATAACAGTCCACTTGGACAGACTTAACTCCCAATTTACTATGCAACACTCCCAAATAACTTCCATAAAGATTATTTCTTCCTTGATCAGCTAGAATTAGATTATATTAGCTTTCCCTTGCTGCGGAACAAATCATATGGTATCTGTCTATGGCTTTGATTCATGTCTCTTCAATCTCTGCTTTCTCTTTCTTTGCAGTCAACTGATTGTTCTCTAGTAGACATTTCTTGGTTGAACTAATACACTTGACAGGAGGCATTTGCCTAATGGTGAGGAGATGATATATAGTACCACCAGCACTGTTCCCTCTAAGTTGAGTTAGTGTGAGTTAGCTCACAGTTTTTAGCCTCCAGCTCACACATTTCTGTCTTAGCTCAGGAAGGATGGCTCCAGAGCAAACTAATTTATGCAGTAGCCAAATCGCTTGCTCACAACTTTAATGCCAGTAGCTCACAAAGTAGAATTTTTGCTCACAAGACTCCACCGCTAAGAGGGAACATTGACCACCAGTAGTTCTCAAACATTTTGAAGTGAGACCCACTTCTAAACACTGTATTTTTGAGATCCACTTGCAAAGGAGCCCTATGCTCCTTTACCGCTCCCCAACATAAAATACAAGCATTTCACTTTGGTTAAGGCTGAACAAGTTCTAGTTATGATAGGTGATTACCATGGGTATCTGATAGTAGACCTCTATTATATGATATGATGATCTGAACCCTAAAAGTCTTGACTGACACACAAATTAGAGAGAAGGACTAAAACTCAGCAAAGCCAACACATCTTAATAAGCCCCCAGTTTCATGCACAGCCTGGCTAGGGCTACAGAAATTCCACAGAAATCTGGCTGTATATTCAGTGATGTAGATTTTCCTCTGAAATTGTTGCATTCACTCTATATCCCTAATCCCAGATTCTATACACAAGCAGGGGTGATCCCAGTGATTCAGAGACTCTGGGCAAGTATGGGATATGGGGCTCCAGAATTGCTATTCCACCACTGCCCCCCACAGAGGTCAAGCAAGTGGTGGCCCTCTGTGTGAGGTAGGCAGGAGCCACCACTGCCACCAGCAGCCAGCTGGCCAAGACCCCAGACAGAGCAGGTACAAGTGGCAGCAGACATCTGTTCTTTTCTTTCCTCCCTTCCTCCCCCCTAGAATGGCTAGGCCAGAACAGTGAAACTGAAAGTATCTCTTAAAGGTACATCACACTATTTACAAAACTGTTCCATATACCACAGTTGAGGCCTCCCAACTGCGGGGGCCTAGGATAGCTCAGCTAAGAAGAACTATGCATATTTGTACAGTTTGTTTGAGGGACACCCTAGATATGATAGCAAAACTCTTGGCTTTTAAAAAATGCATACCAAAATAAGAAGATAAAGGGTGACTTTATGATCGAGATTTATAAGATCATGCATGGGATAGAGCATGTCGAGAAAGAGGTACTTTTCTCCCTTTCTCACAATACAAGAACTCGTGGGCACTCAATGAAACTGCTGAGCAGTCGGATTAGGACAGGTAAAAGGAAGTACTTCTTCACCCAAAGAATGATTAACACATGGAATTCACTGCCACAGGAGGTGGTGGCGGCTACAAGCATAGACGGCTTCAAGAGGGAATTAGATGAACATATGGAGCAGAGGTCCATCAGTGGCTATTAGCCACAAGGTATAGATAGGAACTCTCAGTCTGGGGCAAGTGATGCACTATATTCTTGGTGCTTGGGGGGAGCAACAGTGGGAGGGCTTCTAACGTCCTGGCCTAGGGTTGCCAAGTTGATCTTCGCCAGGAGCGGTGGGTGCTCCCGGCCAGCGTTTGGTGCGTGCACACGCCGCACGGATATCACCCGGAAGTGACGGGAGGACGCCAGGCACGCTGGGGGCGGGGGCACAGCCATACAAGGGAAAACCATAGAGTTCCCCCGGGGCCCAATCCGGCGCCGCCGGGGAATGGGCCTCTGGGGCGGGGGTTTCCCCGCCCCCCGGGGGGACTTGGGATCCCTATCCTGGCCCCACTTATGGTACCTGGTATTTTTGGCCACTGTGTGATGGAGTGTTGGACTGGATGGGCCATTGGTTTGATTCAACATTGGCTTCTCTTATGTTCTTACAACTTAAAGAGTGAAAGGGGAGCCCTCTCCTGACACATGTGGCTTACTATCCCCACTGGCTGTCACTGAACTCGTCATTTTCCCCTTCAGCTACCATAAGCAAATCAGTATGGGAGAAAAGTGCACATATGGAAGTAAGCAACAGATACAGTAGCCGTCATCCAGACTCCCTACCACACTTTAATAAGAAAGACTAAGAATTAAATAGTTAGGAGTCCTATCATCACATTTAGTTCCACTGTTGCCTCTCTTAGCTTCCAGTCAACTGGGATACAAATCAAATGGGCTTCTGCAAACAACCAACTTATACAGGTAAGTATGAAATCTGGTAAGTGCATCAGACAATAAGAGAGAGAGAAAAGTCTTCACTTCATGTTGAGTGTCAGGAAGCAAAATAATGAAGACACAGTTGTAGATGCTGATTGCTAATCATAGCTGAGCCATAATCATAATTATGTCATTGATGGACGTTGCAAATGTCAGCATGCCGCATTTGCACAGCTGTCTTAAAAACACATAAGAACTAACACAATTACTGGGGAAGAAGATAAATTCTTTTGACACCCAAATCTGAAGTAAACACAAGTTTGACATCAATTCCACATTAACTGTATTAGTCTCTTCTCTAATTTCGTAACAACTGACTTCAATCTTTAGGTAATTTAGTTTCACCATATGAATGATCCATGCTGTATTTCTATACAGGGGCCAGACAAGTCTCCTTTCCTTGAAACAGCCTTTACATGATCAGGTTTTCCCTGTGAGAAATGACTGCCTTGTCAAAAGGTGATTTGATAATAATAAATTAACATTGATATAAACTTTAAATTCTATTTTTCCCATTCTAAATGTATTAAATGGCAATATATTTAAAAGCCATTTTCAAATTTCATCTTGGATTTTACAGAATGGTCACATTTGCTCTTGTTACAGTTAATGGCCATTGACTGACTTACCTGACACAAATTTGTCTTATCCTTGTACAAAGTCATTTTTGTAGGAAATCCACACCTTGTGAATGCATTTGGGATTGCAGTTGTCATGTAACATATACAATGCATACAATACTGATTAACCCAGTAAAGCAGCAGCTACAGACCCCAATGAATGTTTCTGTCATACCAAAGGCTAAATATTTCTTTTGGAAATGTTGATATGTAGACTTATAAAATACATATTTATGATGTGGATTTTTACTTTATGTCCGTCCCATTCCTTGAGTAAAAGAAATCTAGTATACTGTATTAGATATACTTAAAATTTAGCAGCAGAAAACCCACATGCTTTAAATAATATAATTGCAGGTTTTATAAACAATTGTAAAATTCCAGTTTCTGTAAAAGTCATATAGTATTGCCCTTCTTTTTAGTAACTCATATTTTATATTTTACCAAATATTACCGTATTACCCATATTTTATATTTTACCAAATATTACCGTAATATGCCCCACTATAATTCTGTGTTAGATCAGGAATACTCTAGCCATTTACCTGACTTTGTTCTTTGCGATAATTTAATCTACAAAGACAATTATGTTGTTGAATCATGCATATACAGCTCTGAGAAAAGTAAAGTACTTATAACTAGTAACTGGTCTCTGTAGATTAGTGCTTTTAATTATCTTTACAATAGCTGAGTTCTGACTGGCAGTTTGAAGCAAGAGGGAGTCATGGCAAAAAAGAGCCGGAACAAACTGTTCCGGGTTTTCCCGGTCACACTGCGCAGACTGATGCAGGAGTATACCGGGAGGAGGCGTGAGGGAGCGTTCACACTGTTGGTTCAGAGGCGCGGCTGTAAACGGCGTTTTCCTCACAGCAGACACCTATGCATGGGCGCCTATGTGTATAGGCGCCTAGGTGCGGTGGCAAATAGGGCAGGATCCAGCTGCTGTGGACCATAGGCACATCCGGCCACATCACTACCCCCTCTTCAAGGCAATCACCTGCACCTTCCTGGTTCCAGAGTGAGGCTAGGAGGTCAGTCAGCGTAAACAGCTGGCGCACATTATTAACGCGGGTTGTTCCCGGCTTTTAGCTGTTAGCATTCACACTTCCGGGAAGCAGAATGAAGTGGGAAAAACAGGCTCTCCAGGGTTTGCTACCACTTTCACCAGGTATCTTTTAAACCCAGGAGGCAAGCGCTACAAGACGGGTTGGGTACGGGTGGGGAACGCCAGACAGATGAGCCTGTGTGAACGGTCCCTTTAATCCACTTGTGAAACATTCCTCACACTGGCCTATATTGGGGCAAACTGCCAGTCTGAAGTCGGCCAATATTACTAGATAATAGCTCATCAATTTGATGTGTAGTAGGAGCTGGGGGAGGGGCATATCTTTCTATATCCGGCACATTCCAGCTCTTTCTTTGTCTATATTCTGCCATCAACTCAAATCCATTTTTTTCTTCTCTCAATTTCCTAATTTCCTGTACCTCAGTTTAATTGGGCCAAGAAACTAAAGGGGTAGAAAATAAACATCCAGAGTGAGGGAATGTATTTCACCTACTAATTCAAACTAACCATCCAGATCTTGGGCTGACGATAAAAGCTTGGAACAGTCCGTTCTGCCAACATAACGAAATAGATGTTCACACTCTTCAAATACCTAAAGCAGTATTACAAGAGGGCAAAGGCTTTTTCTCTGCCATTTATCTGTAATGTGCTCAAATTACACATTTCAGATGAACAGCAGGAGAAACTACCTGACAAGAAGTGTGGTTCAGCAATGGAACCAATTACTAGGGACGGGGTCTCCCACACTGTAGGTCTTCAAGCAGAGGCTGGCCAGCCATCTGTGAGGAATGCTCCAGCTTCAGATTTCTTGCACAGAGCAAGTGGTTGGACTAGATGACCTGTACAGTCTGCTCCAGTTGTGTACGGCTGAAAAAAAATACATATTAAGCTCTGGAGCCCCATCCTTCCTGAGCTGAGACAGAAATCTGTGAGCCGGAGGCTAAAAACCTGTGAGCTAGCTCACACTAACTCAGCTTAGAGGGAACACTGCTGGCCAGCCATCTGTGAGGAATGCTCCAGTTTCAGATTTCTTGCACAGAGCGAGTGGTTGGACTAGATGACCTGTACAATCTGCTCCAGTTGTAGGATTACGGCTGAAAAAAAAATACATATTATACCTGATTTAATAACTTAATCTAGTAAGAAAACCCTACCAGGTTGCCATAAATCAGCTGAGATGTGATGGCAAAATTAATTAATTAATCTGCCCACCAGACTGAACAGAGATTGGTAGAATGCTACTGGGCTTTTATTATCAAGACGTGATTCAACATATTCCTTTTCTGAAGCAATTAAGCAGGTCCTTTGAGAACCTAAACAATATTTAGGATTTAGAGATAATTAACAGGAAGAATCATTCTTGGAGCCAGGGCGAATTCTAGACAAATTCTCCTGCCTTCTCCCATATGATTCGACCCATCTACCCCAGACATCTCTGAAGGTTCAGCTTGGGATACCCCCACTATCTGAGGCTAGATGGGTGGCAACCCAAGAAAGGGCCTTGTCAGACATGGTGCCAGAACTTTGGAAGTCCCTCTCCAGGGAGATTTGTCATTCTTGCTTTATTGTTGTCTTCTGCAAGTGGGTAAAGACTTTTTTTGTTATATTTGGCATACCCCCCAATAACTGTTATTGGCCTCCTCCCTGGTTTCCAGTGTGATGTCTGTTTATATGTTTATACTGAATTGTTGGATATATATTCTTTATTTTAAGTGTTTTCCATGCGGAAATATTTTAATGAGTGATGTTTGCCACGTTGGGGGCCCTATTTGGGTGAAAAAGAAGCAAAGAGATACGTTAAATAAATACAATACATTTGTAACTGCCAAAATATAGTACAGACATGGATAACGAAAACATTTCCATGTGAATGAAAGTAAATTAACAACCAAATATTCGGCCAAGCAGCCACTATAAAGAGATTTTGGCTTCATAATTTATATCACGTACTCTAATGAGATTTGCTAATGCCTCTCTTTTGGCCAGAACTACACCTCCTTTTGAGAATATAAAACCCAGCAGTTAATCACATCTGTGATATGTCTTTAGTTTTAAGAGAAACATACAGGCTTCTTGCAACTCAGAGGATGAAAGTAAAGAAAAACATGATAATAGCAAAACTGGATTTTAATTTAGGAGATGCACTGAACATAGAATCAACAGAAGCCAAACTAAGTAGTATTACTTAGTGGTTGGAAGACCCAAGCTAATACATGTATAGATGTGAATTACCATTTTAAGACTGCAACATAGGACTGATGGAGCTTCTGCCATACACTGTGACAGCAATACGTTCCTCCCCCCTTTGTCTTTTGTTTAATATTGATCTCGAGAAATAATTCTATAACATTCAAAATCTTTTTGTGGTTTTAATTGAAGGCAATAATGATGTCATACTACTGTTCCCATATTTTTAATGGAGCAACATGAGTGTCTGCATGTTTTATCAAAAAGATGAAGTTACAGTGAAAGGCATATTCTGGAAGTCATCATCTGGAAATTATCCCTACAATCTCTTCTGCATCCACCATGCAAAATGGTAACAATATTAAAGAACCACTGAAGAGTTGTACTTCATACAGTAATGTCGTCCACATTTAAAATTATAAAATATTTATTTGTTCTACTTCTTAAAATGACCAGATTTATTATTTAATAAACAGAACAGATGAGATTTTTTTTTGGTTCAAAGAAAAACAAATGCACTAAGAAAAGCAGTAAGTTATATAAACTGGATAAACATTTTAAATTATGCATTGTGATTGTTTTAAAGGAGTATGGAAATAAAAATGTACGCTTACAAGAATTTTTATTTTATGGTTATATTTTATCTCAAACATCTGCTATCCTGTTTCATGAATTGATCATTCAGTGTTTTTAAGGACAGGCAGTAAAATATAGAATGCAATTTGCTGCTTATTGAAGATCCTTATTTCACAAAAGAAAGTGGATGAAATGCTAAGATTGTTCTTAGACTATCAATTCAGACTGCAGTTGGGTGATTGCCAGGTTCATGCCTGAGCAGAAGGGAGCCTTCAGAGCCAACCCACTGTTTTACAGTTTATATTTTTGATCACAAAAATAGTTTATATTTTTGATCACAACTTTACCTTTGAATATTTAAAAAATACACATTCTCTGGGTTAAGTAAATTCAGGGCTCTTTTTGTAGCAGGAACTCCTTTGCATATTAGGCGACACACCCCTAATGTAACCAATCCTTCAAGAGCTTACAGTAGCCCCTGTAAGAGCAGCTCTGTAAGCTCTTGGAGGATTGGCTACATTAGGGGTGTGTCACCTAATATGCAAAGGAGTTCCTGCTATACGGCTATATTCTGATGGGAGGATTCTATTTCACATACTGAATTAATGCCTTCGTACCTTCAGGCAACTTCCTAAGGAAGTATATCATCATCCTCGGAGGAGCTGGGATCATAACAGACCAAAAGCAACTACAGTTGTAATTCAGCAAACCAACTAGAACTCTAGGCTGAAGCAAATACTCTTTATCAATGTTTCTATGGCTCAGCAATACCTCAAATGATGATAGAACTACCAATACCTCAAATGATGTTAGAACTACCAAGTTGGAAGAATGCCAGTTCATGGCAGTCCGCTCTTCTCACACACACACACACACACAAAAGCTGTTTGGTTTAAATAGCTCCCTGCCACTCAGCTGTTAGGAAACCCCTGCTTTCTGCTCCCCACAAAAAGCCATGGGGAGCAGAAAGCAGGGGTTTAAACTTTAAATGGCTTATGAACCAATACGAAAAAATGCAGTTTGTGCCCATCCCTAGATGCAACTGCCTTTTGTTCAGGGAGGTTATGACACAGTTATTTAAGTAGTAGCACTTACTAGCATTGTATCTATGTGAAGGATATAGCAGTATATTAACTATAAGACTAAAATCATCACAGTTTCAGGCTATTCCTTATATGAGGTAGACAGTAGTTTGTAATTGTCCATTACATATGGAATTTTAGAAGCAAAATAGCTCTTGGTGTACTTTTCCTTGGGCGCTAACATTTCATTATGATTTACTTTCTAAATTGGTGTTTGGTTTCTTTTGCCTGGTGAAACCCTCTGGCAATGGGATCTCATACAGCTATTAATGAAATTGCCATTGTATAATAAAAAGGCAAACATTTGTTGTAAAGTTGTCCTAGCACACCTTTAATAATTTACTGTGTTGACAAATGTAGTTTATAGATTTACAGTGGATAGCAACAACAAAATTTTATTTATTCATTTTATTTGTTTAAAATATTGTATCCTGACTTTCTGCCCAACTAGGGCCCTCAGGATGGTGAACAGTTAAAAGGTATTAACAATAAAAGTTACATGTACAGCAGCGATGAAAACAAATAGGAAGAAGGATCAATAATGCCAAACAAAAAAAGAGAAGTCTTCATCTTTTTTTCAAAGACAAGGATACAGTGGGACAGATGAATTTCCTGAGAGAGTAAATTCCAGTTCTCGTACCAAGACTGAGAAAGTCCTTTCTCGTGTTGCTACCCATGTAGCCTCAGATGATGGGGGCACCCCCAAAGGTTGGCCCCCAAAGATGACCTTATTGGTCAGGCAGGTTCATATGGTAATAGGCTGTCCTTAAGGTATGCATGTCTCAGAGGGTGCGTTCAGATGGGGGATTTACAACGGTTAGGGTGCCGGTTCCAACCGGTGTACTTACGGGCGTTCACACGGCGAACATCTGCCTCCCGTCCCTAACCATTGTAAATCCCTTTAAATCGTTGCACTCTGCCACTAGGTCCCAAGTGGTGGTAAACTGAGTGCAATGGTTGAAAACGGTGCACCCCGGCGTCTGATCGCTCTCCAAACGTTGTACAGCCACTTCCGTCGGAAGCCTGAGGCTTCCGGCTTTCCCCCGCCATTTTTTTAAAAAAATAAGCGATATGCGCTCGGGCGAAGCTTTGCCCCGAGCGTTTGTTAAGAAAAAAAAAAGCCCTTACTTTAACTTCCCGGAGTAGTCCGGGACTACAGGGAGGCTAGGTTGGGCTTTAAACTTTAAAGGTAAGTCCTTACCTTTAAAGTTTAAATGTAATGGGGGGGGTTTGAGCATGCGCAAAAATCGCCATTCTCTGAATGGCTGCCTATGCGCATGCTCAAACTGTCCTTTAAAAAAAAACCCGCCGACGCTCGCAACGTGTGAGCGGGCATCCACCGGAGGGATCCACAAAATGGAGGGTAAGTGTGATCGCATTTATGCCGGCATAAACGCCCCTTCTGAACGCACCCAGAGTGTATAAGGTTTTAAAAGGCCAATATCAGCTCCTCGAATTGGGCCTGGAGGCAAACTGAAAACCAGTGTAGATGAACCCAGTCTCATTGCAGCATTCTGTACCAACTGTAGTTTCTGGATACTCTTCACAAGCAGTCCCACACAGAGCACATTTCAATAATCTAATCCAGATGTTACCAGGACACACACCACAGTAGAAAGATATTTTTCACCCAGGAAAGGAGGCTGAAGGCTCGCCAGTCAACATCAGTGAAAGGTGCTCTTGGATACCTCTGCCATCTGCTTATCCAAACACAAAGAGGAAGTATCCAAAACCACAGGCTGTATTTTTTAAATATTTCCCCACACAGAAAAGTTATATACAACATATGGACACCACCAGTAAAATAAGGAGGAGGAGTTCTTTCTTCATGTTTGACTGCTTGGATTTTTGGCAAGTCCACTGCCAACTACTGGTGAGATTATTCTTTTAATTCTTGCATAATATCCTTATTTTTAAAATTATTTTTAAATAAAAATAATTCAATAATTTTGACTTCACTCACTCAAGTTCAAGGAAGTTAAGTGCTTTTAGGTGTATATATGTTACCCTTTGAGTGTATACATGTTGCACTTTGTAGGGGTGGGGACAAACCGGGAAAATGCAGTTTTGGTTCATGGTTCATGGCTGAACCATGAACTGAACCGGGAGGCTCACTCACAAACCAAGCCTATTCATGGCCCTGCAAACCCCATTGAAAGGAACCACAGTATCTTTAAATGGGGTTTCTAGAAAGCCTGATGCCAGATGTTATGTAGCTGTTTTTTGGGCTGTCTTCTGCAGTCTCTTTAAACTTTAAAGGGACTGCAGAAGACAGCCCAAAAAACAGCTACATAACATCTGGCATTTTTATAATTAGCTCTCTGGACTTGCATAACATTCCACTTGCATGTCATAATTCTTATATGGAAAACCCAAAAGGTTTAGGCAGGACCCAGTTGCTGGAATTCTTCAACTGATAAATTGTAACTCAGGAGATACACTACCACTTTGCGACTGGACATCTGTGATGAACTGCGCTGTAAAAGCTTGTAAGTGCTTTGTAAACATGTGAAGGACTGTGAAGGGTTAATGCCTCACAGAGCCAGAGAGCCTCTGAGTGACAGGCTGCTCGAAGGGATAGGCTGCTCGAACGGATTTGATTGGTTAGCATCAATTGAGCAGAAAGCCCCGGGAACTGAGTGCCGAAGAGAACTCAGTTCAGCCCTGACTGAAAAGAGTTTAACATTAACTGAGAACAGGAACAGTTAAGCCCTTACTGAGGAGTGTTTAGCACTGACTGAAAAAAGTCTAGCATTGACTAAGAACTGGGAAGATTGGCAAGGAAGAGTGGGAGGATCAGTGAGGACCCCCATTCAGACCAGAAAAGGGGATAGATCTTCTAGATAGAGAAATGATTCCCTGCCCAGTTGATAAGGGAGATAGCTCAAAGATCAGAGTGATCCCTGGTGTGTTTAGAGAAAGAATTTGGGTACTTGGTAGTGTATCCCTGCCTTCTGAAATCTGAAGAGTAAGACTCAAGAAAGACTGCCTCAGGAGGTAGTGGATGCTCCTTCGTTGGACGTTTTCAAGCAGAGGCTGGACGACCATATTTCGGCTATGCTCCTGCAGAGTGCAGGGGGTTGGGCTAGATGACCTGCAAGGTCCCTTCCAACTCTAACATTCTATGATTCTATGAACTGAAGTGTTTAGGAAACACTGAGACCAAAGCCCCAAATCTCTAAGATTATAAGATTTTGTGAAAGCTCAAGAACTCTCATATGCTGGAAACATATGAACTGGAGTTTGTGATTATAATAACCTCAGCGTTATATCTGATTCACCTCAGACATTTTACCCCAATTTCACCTGACCTTTCCCCCTCTACTTGGAATAAAATATCTTGCTTATTTTTGAATGTTCTAAAGCCTTGTGTGCCATTTTCAGAAGTTTAAGTTAAGAGGGTGATCTTGCCTCTTGGGCTGAGCCAGCATCAAAATACAATAAAGTGACAGATTGGGACAGCCATGGATCTTCAGAAAAGAAAACAGATAAAGGGGCTGCTCAGCCAGAAAGGAAGAAAAAAAAAACAAAGAGAAAATCCTGCATCTGAGTGAGGGAATGGGGCTAAATCATCATAACATCAAACAAATTGCAAATTGACAGGAGAGGGATATTTTCAGAAAGTAGTTCAAGAACAGGCAACTTTCTTCCTGAGATTTAACCACTACATTTCTACCAATCAGATTCTAGCCACTACCTGCAGCACATGTATTTTGAACAAACTTCTTGAAACTTTCTTCTTTGTAGGCAACTTAGGCCTCCAGAATAACATTGAGATTGTCAAGGTGGGTAGCCATGTTGGTCTGAAGCAACAGAACAATGTTAGAGTCCAATGGCACCTTTAAGACCAACAAAGTTTTATTCAAAGTGTGAGCTTTCGTGTGCATGCAGACTTCATCAGACGATGAAATGGAATTACATATCACAGTTGTATATATAGGAGTGGTTTGTTGAATTAGCATGCAAAATAGTAAGGACACTTTTTTTAACAGACCAAAAGAATGATAAGCTTAGTTCCTGGTTATGATCTGTTTCGGTTCAACTTGGGGGGGGGGACAACATAGGTAATAAATATGTTGGAACTGGAGATTAATGTGCCCTAATTTGTGAGAATCCCATCCTTAGACCACCCCATCCATCTCCTTTCAAGCATGGAGGTGAATTTTACAGCATCTTGGCTGTGTAGAGCGTTTTCCTTGTCATCAAAACAAAGTTAATAGTTGGGAAACGAAGATCATAGAATTCCCTGATATTAATTTCAGAAGTGAAATCACGTTCTATTCATCTTGTTCAACCAAACGTGCAGTCTATCTTTGGATCTGCCCATGTAATTTAAAATATGTAGGAGAAACAATGTGTGCCGTTAAGAAACCAAACACCAATGTACTGAAGCACCGCTCATACAGTATTACATGTTTACGGGCCATAGATATGACAAATTTAGATTTGTAGTACTGGAAATAATCAAGAGCAATCCCTACTCCAGACAAAACACACAGAATATCTTACTGCGCAGGGAGGCTTATTGGATGTATAGATTAAACACATGTCATCCTCATGGTTTGAATCTTTCTTTGGATCTTTCTAGCTATTTGTAATTGTCTATGAAATTATGGTCTCTTTGGTTCCTCTATGGAACTTTGTCCCTAGTCCCTAAATGTAAGTAGTTTCAGGATGGGAAATGTAATATTTGCTTCTATTCAGCACTTCTATTCATGTATAAAATGGAAATCATGTGACACCTGTTAAGGCATTCCATTTGACTGTAACTCGCCCAAAATGAATTTTCTACTAGCAATTGTGCTTTATTATTGGTAAGTTATTTAAACATTTTGAAAATGTATATTGTATAGGTAGTTCTTACTATAGTGATGGTTTGCCAATTTATTCTTTATAGACCTATGAAGAAAAAATATGTGAACTTCAGGCTTCTACTCTTATAGATGAGACAAAAAACTGGAAATTATCTGTATGTATAAGAATTTTTATTGACTTCTACATTAATTAGGCTATTTGGATTGGAGTATCCTTGAAGAAAAATCTTGTTGTAAATGTTTATTTGTAGATAGATCTTGTTCAGAAGAAGGAATGTTGAAATGACACAGGACATTCCAGAGCACGTTGTTAGCATCATACCGCAATATAAACTTTATACAGATAATTTTAGATGCTGAATGGCAATAGCAGGCATGATTGGATTAGGTGTAATATGCAGAGGGGTGGAGATATCAGCATTTGTAATAAGACAGGAAACCTACGTCTCAATTTGGTATATGAGGATTCAGTCCAGAAGGATGCAAAGAATAAATGGAAATAAGTCTGAAGAAGTGAGCAGTGACTCACAAAGGCACACACCCTATCACAATTTTGTTAGTCTTTAAAGTTGCTACTGGACTCTTACTCTTTCTACCACTATTAGAAACCACAACATTCAAAAACCAGTGGGGGGACATTTTAACCTTCCAGGGCATTCAGTTGCTGACCTAAGAGTAGCAGTTTTCTTACAAAGGAATTTCAAAGGGAGATTATAAAGAGAGACTGATGAATTGCAACTGATCATGAAACTCAAGACAATGCAAACTCCTGGACTGAATTGAGACCTGGGTTTCTTTCTCATTACCAATGCCTGCTATTGTCTTTTGGCATCTGAAATCACTTCACCATCCAAGATATAAGGACAGATGGACTCATATTCCAGCTGTATCTGAGGAAATGAGCGGTGATTCATGAAAGCTCATGCCCTGCCACAATTTTTTTTAGTCATTAAGGTGCTGCCGTACCCTTCCTCCATTTCACTAATAAGGAATGCAAGCTGTGCTGTTAGGTTTTCCCCCCCTGGTAAAAATGGAAAGGAGAATAACACACACTCTCTCTCTCTCTCCCCCCTCCCTCTCATACCTGGAATAAAACATTTTTTGGTCTTAAACACAGGACTCTCCCCCCTCCATACCTGGAATAAAACGTTTTTGCATCTAAACAGAAGTCTCCCCCCCATACCTGAAATAAAATGTTTTTGGGTCTAAACACAGGACTCTTCCCCCCCCCCATACCTGGAATAAAAAAGGTTTTGGGTCTAAATAAAGGTCTGTCTGTCTGTCTGTCTGTCTGTCTGTCTGTCTGTCTCTCTCTCTCTCTCTCTCTCTCTCTCTCTTGCTGGCTGGCTGACTGGCTCCCTCCCTGGTCTTCTGAAAAGTTCCATGTTGGATCCAACCCAATGTACCCAACATTGAGGACTTACAGACATCTTTAAAATAATTCCATCTTACCTTGTGGAGACAGAAAAATAATCATGGTGTGGTAGTCAAACTAAATATCTGCCAGCATGTCAAAGGAAAGCAATGACAAGTTCTGTATAATTGCATTGCACTGTGGGTGATAAACAGCAGGCCAGGATGACCTTTTTTCACATAAGAGACTGCAGTAATCTTTGCCATGACTCCATGTCATTGCTACAAAATGTGCTAAGACAGCATCTGTATGAAAGCACCTTTACCTAATCTTGGATGATCAAATCTCTCGCATGGCTTACCATTCACAGTGGGATATCAAATATACAGTCATAATGAACAAAGTATTTTGAAAAGTATAAAGCATTTTATAATATTTTCTCAAGAGGAAAACAGAATCATTCTTTTCTAGTATTGGGGTTTGGCTTAACTAGTTTCTGATTCACAGCATTAGCTGGACCTTTAGCCCCACAATTACAACATTTCATTTTGTCATGCATCTTTTCAAAACCTAATAAATTGCCTTAGTAGTACTGTATAAGTAAAAACTGGAACAAATAGCAACATTTCAGTTGCTAAACATTTTGTATGCCATTGGCATTCTTTTGTTTCATTTAACTGCTTAATAAGCAATTGATTTTTTTTAAAAAAAACACCCACCATAAAGTGATTATCTCCTTCAAACAGGCAATCTTTGCACATAGATACTTGATCAGAAAAAGAAACGTTCATTTTTATACCCTGCTTTTCTCTACCTGAAGGAGTCTCAAAGTGGCTTACAATCAACTTCCCTTCCTCTCCCCCCCCAACAAACACCCTGTGAGGGAGGTGGGGCTGAGAGAGTTCTGAGAGAACTGTGACCCAAGGTTATCCAGCTGGATTCATGTGGAGGAGCGGGGAATCAAACCCAGTTCTCCAGATTAGAGAATGCAGCTCTTAACCACTACACCACACTGGCTCTCAAGATCAGAATCTCTACTAAGGTAAGGATAAACAAAGGAACTCGATAAGGCTGTCCTTTGTCACCATTACTCTTTATCTTTGTCCTTGAAACCCTAACTAACCAAATTAGAGCAGAGAATCAAATCAGAGGCCTGAAATTAAAAGGAGAAGAATATAAACTATTGGCCTTTGCATATGATCTGGTCTTCATACTTGAGAATCCGGCAGACTGCATTAACACACTGATATCAATCTTACAAGAATATGGAGAGCTGGCAGGCCTTAAAATTAACTATAAAAAAACAAATATGTTAGTCAAGAATATGACAATACCCAAGCCTCTCACATACAAGAACTTACCGGATTTGAGATACAAAAGAAAATTAAATATCTAGGAATAAACCTAACAAATAAATCTAGCACATTAATGGAAAACAACTATAATGAGTTATTAAAAGAAATAAAGAAAGACCTTGAAAAATGGAAAGATTTCCAGATATCACTAATGGGAAGGAGAGCCACCATTAAAATGAATATATTACCAAAGTTGATATTTCTTTTCCAAAATATCCCAATAATACAAAATCATGCTACTTTACCACCCAGGTAGGTGGTTCTTTTTTGGTGCGGGGTTTTGGGTGGGAGGGATGGATCGGTGACGGGTAGGCAATGCTTCCCAGATGTTGCCGTGGGATCGCGCCCATTTGCCATGCATCCGTTCCGTCCCTCTCCCGGCCCAAATCCTCACATGTGACCGGGGCCTTAGAAAATAGACTCTTGAAATTGGAAGGCCATGATCTACTTTTAGGATGGCATGCATTCACGTGATACGGAAAAGCGGGTAGCCATAAATATTTCAAGCAGCATTGGCTCAGGGCCACTCTACTGAAAGTCTGGGAACAAACTAGGAACAGCTTTTATATAAAGTCTCCAAGATGGGTGGTGCCTTTGGAAGCATTCACAAACCCAACTGTGTATCAAGAATAAAACATCACAAGATACCAAGAATTGCTAGATATACAGCTGGAGCTAAAAAACATACAAAGAAATAACTGGTGGGGAAAGGTCCAAATCGAATCTAGATACAGCAAAGATAAGTCAGTAGGTTTCTACAGACACTATTTGGAAATAGATAAAATTTTAATGGGCGTAGACCAGAAATTTATAAGAAAAATGTATAACCTACTCCTAGAACATACAATGCAAGATGAAATGGTCAAGAGAGAGTTAAGATAAAATGGGCACAAAATCTAGGCCACAATATAGAACTAGACCAGTGGTCGCAAATTTGGAAAAGAAATCTAAAAACCACCAGAGCAACAACATATAAAGAAAACATATATAAAATGTTCCACAGATGGTACGTTACCCCAGATGTCCTGTCGAAAATTGACCCAAAATGCCCTAACAGCTGTTGGAAATGTCAAAACAAAGTAGGATCTTTCTTTCATATGTGGTGGCAATGTGAAAAAGAAAAAAAGTTTTGGGCATGGATACACGAAATAATTCAAAAAACTCTAAAAATTCCTATTTCCTTTATCCCAGAAATTTTTTTATTAAATATAATACCAGATCAACATGAAAAAATGATTTATATTTTATATTATATGTGGTTACCTCTGCTAGAATATTAACTGGGGATTTGAGGGGTGGAGCCTGGAGAGGGTGGGGTTTGCGGAGGGGTGGGACATCAGACAGGTAGAATGCCATAGACTCCACCCTCCAAACCAGCCACTTCGTCCTGGGTAACAATTGTTGCCAATTTCCAGGTGAGGGCTACAGATCATTCAAAATTACAACTGCTCTTCAGGGAGCAGAGATCAGTTCCTCTGGAGAAAACAGTGGACTCTGCCATTATACCCTGCTGAGGTCACCACAGCAAAATGACACTGTTTGCCCAAAGCCAGAGCACTCCCCCAGAGGCTCTTTCTAGATCCCGTTGTATTTATTTCCACAACGGGTTTTACTGCTAGTAAATAAATAATTTTTAAAAAAGAATCTCTACTAAGTACTCTGCAGGGAGCAAAAGAAGGGGATACACAGACTGATCCTTTCTGTCAAGGAAGCTCACATGATTCATGTAGCGGAGGGAAAGTTCTGAGAGCACATATCCTACCACCACATGGCCCACTAAGCACTACAATTAGCCTAAACTCCTGGTACAGAACCACAGAACTATAGGAGCAAGACTGTGCATGTAAAGATATGCATGGAATAACACTACTGTGTCTCTCAGTAGGTGGTCTATATCCCCAGCTGAGTTTCATTCAGCGGCATTTCATTCATAAGACTAATGACCATGTCACCATATTTCCTTCTTGAGTTCTGCAGAGGTTAGGCCTGATTTGGTAAGAACCCAGCTCTTGTTCCTGCCACATTTATTAGCTCTAGAATCACAAAAGCAAGCAACCTGTGAACATTAACAAACTGAAGGTTTGTTACACCAAACATATGCTGGGTCACAGGTGCTGGACCAGTCTCATAGACAGGCAAACATCAGGGGAAGTCACCTCAAAAAGCAGTTGTTCACATAGTGCTATGAGGGGGAAGAAGGTGCTCCTGGTTTCTATCCCACTTCCCTTTTGCCAGAGGAAAGGGAAATGGGTGGGTGGGGGCTCTTCACCCTTTTTTGGGGGGGGCTACACATGCCCTAGGAAGAACATGTGGAGCTGGACAGAAGGAGTGAAAAGCCCTCCCTTTCTGCTGGCAAACGTGGGATGGGCTGAAGCGTGGGTGGGGGGCTCTTCAGCCCTTTTTTTTTTTGGCTACACATGCCCTAGGAAGAACATGTGGAGCTGGACAGAAGGAGTAAAAAGCCCTCCCATACCTCCCTTTCTGCTGGCAAAAGTGGGATGGGCTGAAGTCTGTCAGGTCCTTCTCCCTCCCCTCACAGCACTGAGCACTTTTTAAGATGTTCCCCTGATTCCAGTCACACACCCCATGACCCAGCACATGCTGGATATATCGTGTAGACTGGCCCTGACTTCCTGCCACTTGCTTGCAACTCACTGGGTTTCATGATGCTATCTGGGTTTAAATGGAGGCCCAAAAGTTGGAGACCACTGCGCTACGGAATATTGTTATGTAATATAATAGACATGAAGCAAGTCTTAGAACATGAGTGATGTTTAAAATATTTAGATCCAAAACCAAGACTGGAAGTAACATGCATTCAAAGAGCAACCGCTGTCAAATATAGATATGAATTCTGAATCTTGCAAACAGAAAGGAGCCGAAATCTCTAGAGCTAGTCGGATTCCGGAGTGCAATATACCAGGAAATTGGCTGGGCGGATGCCAACCTTACAGATTCCATATGGCTCAATACCCAGGGAAATTAATGTTAATGCAGCTTCCAGAAAAAAAGATAAGAAAAACCTTCAGTTTCTCCTTGATCTGCAAAAGTCAGGCAACTTCTTTCTTCACTTTTCTCGTCAGAGCCTTTGTAATAGTTACAATCACAAAATGAAGCACCAAATCAACTGCTAATACACTGGATTATAATTTGTTTGGTTTGTCAATCAGCCACTGGCTAGTTTGTTTGTCGTTCTTCCTTCCAAATGATTAATCAACTGACTCAGAAATGATCAACACGAGGCCATATTTTGCCAACCAAGATTGTCTTCAAGTCTGCTCTGCCAAGGTGGCAGGTTCAATACAAATGACTATTTACCTTACGGCTGCTTACTGTAGTGCTACATAAGCATATGGAAAGCCAGAAATGGCACAGTGGTGGGCACAGTGGTAGTGCTCCCATCAGCAAACACAGCACTCAGCACCAGTGTTCCTTCTAAGCTGTGGAGTCTTGTGAGCAAAAATTCTACTTTGTGAGCTCCTGGCATTAAAGTTGTGAGCGAGCGATTTGGCCGCTGGATAAACTAGTTTGCTCTGGAGCCCATCCTTCCTGAGCGAAGGCAAAAATGGTGAGCCGGAGGCTAAAAAACTGTGAGCTAGCTCAGCTTAGAGGGAACACAGCACTCAGCACCACTGAGGAAAGGTCAGTGGGAAGGCTCAGGAATAGGTAGAAGGACATATAGGCGGATGGGGTGGGCTGGAAGGAAGGCATGAGCAAGGGTCCTGGAGGTGATGAGAGGAGGAGGAAGAAGAAGAGATTGGATTTATACCCCGCCCTTCACTACCCGAAGGAGTCTCAGAGCAGTTTACAATCCCCTTCGCCTCCACACAACAGACAGCCTGTGGGGCACGTGGGGCTGAGAGCTCTCTCGAGGACTGCTCATGAGAGAACAGCTCTGAGAGAACTTGTGACTGACCCAAGGTCATGCCAGAAGCTGCATGTGGGGGAGTGGGGAATCAAACCCAGTTCTCCCAGATTAGAGGGGGGCTCTGGGCACTCTCCTCTCACCCCCCCCAAATCTGGAACGGGTCCTGGTTGAGAATATTCTCATTGTAAGCAGATAATTTTCACGTTACTAAGGGGCTTTTGCTACAATTGTATAACCCTACAGATTCAGTAGGAAAGGTACCAGAACAGTTACTAAAGAAAAGACAGGGCTAACAGGCATTGGACAAATATTTCTATGTAATATACTGTTCTTAGATACCTTTATTGTATGAGATACACGAATGAAACAACTATACAATCATAACTGAAATAATCCAAGTTACTGACAGATTACACATCTGAATTATAAATGGTCCAGTGTGTTCTCTGTGATGACTGGCGCCTAAAACTATTCCTTCTTGGAAAATCGGGATTCCACTTACTGTTCTGCCTGGCTACACAGTGCAAAATAAACTTATTATCCTGTTACTCCAGGTATGCTGTCTCTTGCTTCAAGGAGGACTCCGAGCCTCTTGAGGCACAGGGTTTTGGAACCAGGACAACTAGGTGACTTGGAGGAATGGTACAATAACTCTTAGCAAACTGGTTATCCTTGCAGAGTTGACATCTTGGTGAAAAACCTTTGACTCACATGCACCTCTGCACAGCCCAACCATTGAGACTTCCCAAGTTTCCTTACTACTGACATACATTTAGATTTTGTAAAAAAATATATATTATGTGTCTATTAAGCAAGCACAGAGCTTTCTGAGAAATAAACTAATACACTGTTCCAAATTCATTTAATTCAATTGGGTTAGAAAGGTATAACTATGCTTAAGGTTGCATTGTAAGTCTACGCTTGCCACTTATTCAGTGGTGGTGGGCATTTTCCTGCTTTTACAGCCATTCTCCCACTACTTTCCTCTGGGCGGGGGGGGGGGGCAGCTTCATGTGTGTCACAGCATTACTTCCAGCAAAACCTGGAAGTGACAGCACAGCCACCCCATGACACTCTATAGTTGGCCAAATCTCTATGGGCTCTACCATTAACATCTGAGGAATTTCTAACGCAACATGGTGACATCACTTCCAGGTTTTTGCTCCAAGTGGCACTGACACATGCAACATATATTTGTTTGTTTTTCCAACAGGTCATTCCCCATTCACCCAAGTTCCTGCTATTTACACGTACTGGGCTGGCAAGCGTAAAAGTTCTTTGTAACAATATTTGTTTTAAATTGGTTCAGTGGCTTATGGAATTGGAATTGTACAAAATAACTGCTGATAGAACTGCAGCTAATGTATCTTAATGGCATTATTTTTCTTTTAAGATATTATTTTAAGCTCTTATCTTTTACATTGTACTGTGTTTGAATATGGTTGTTGACTGTAATAAATAAACTGAACTGTAGCTCACCTAAACTGCACTCACACCCATACTCTCTAAGAGCCATGGTTTTACTCCTCTGTTACGCTTCAGTAGTAAAACACTTCACTTCTGTGGGGTGCACAGAAGAATTAATTGGGATTAATACAATTGGGATTTAATTGCATTTCATTTATTGGATTTATAACCCGCTCTCCCCAGAAACCAGGCTCAGAGTGGGTAACATCATTAATAAAAACGTTCAACAATCTAAAACATTATAATTCATAGTTACAATAAACACAATAAAATACATAATCATTAGTAAACTGTACAGCTAATAGATGGCATAAAATATCAGGGGGGAGTAATGTATAACTATCTGATAAGAAGGAGAGGGGAAGGGAGAGGGGAGAGAGGGAGAAAAGGAGGAGGCCAATTCAAGATGGAACCCATCAAGATGGAGCTACTACACCCTGACTCAGCTGAATACAAATGTGCATCTGGAAGGAGGATTCTGTATATGATTGCATATCCCTAGACAAATGAGCCATCACGCACACAAACAAGTGTTGTGTACAAGCTCCAGTTTTGCAGCCAGATTGAGGGAACAGCCATATACGTAACATTACTAGTTTTCTCCTGAAATGACCACATTGATATTTTATTCACAATGTAATAAATATTTCAAGTGGTTCTGCATTTGTGCAGTAACAGCATTCAGTATGGCAGCTGCCTGGGCAGCCTCTACTGGCACATGCTCGCCACTTGTAGGCATGATTTCATTAAGTATTCCATACGATTATTATGAGCAGCTCATGCATCACTGAAAATCAGTTCCTTTTTTATTTTTGTGTCGTTTTTGCATCTGCACAGCTGACAGCATATATAAGTAAGTTGCATTCCTCATATTAGGCATGCACAGAATTTAGCAGACCAGTAGGCAATATGAAAATACACACAGAATTTCAATTGAATTTATCATGGATTAATAACAAATACACTAGATTTTGGGAGTTGGGTAAGAAAATATTCCACGACAGAAACAAACCACATAACTTTTCCCTCTCCCCCAATGGTTTGTGACAACCAAGGAAAACATCTTTTATAAGTGGATTTATTCTTTATGTTGAACAAATAAGAGTAGGAAAGGGGGGGAACCAGTGACAGCCACAGGAAAGCAGTACAAAAACTATGTTCAGAATACTTCTGATACACTTTAGAAAAAGTGACATGCATTTGGGAAAAAGGAGCTCCTTGAAATCCATCAATGATTCCAACAGAGTTTTCTCCACTATCCAAAGTAGTCATCTTAGAATCCAGAAAAGTTACCAAAAATGGAATCTACCAGGAACAAATCTTTGAACAAGTAGTTTTTGAAACAACTTCTGCCTTACCTAATAAATTCAGATAACTGTTTTTTCCCTGATTCTTTAGAATCATCTTAACATTATAAGAACTTAAATTTGCTAAATTTAATTTGCAGCTGAATGTCAGGAGGGCTTTGCTTGGGACAGAGATAAATTATTTAGCAGTGAACTACTCTAAATAAATCATGCTATATTTCTTTAGTCCAAGGAGTCCTTGAGTCTAAGGAGATCAGGCAGGACAAAAATGTTTTAAATAAATTAATAAATAAAATAGTAGTCTGTCTCCACCTATCCTCCAATTTGAACTCAAATGAGTCTCGAAGTGTAACACCTAATTCTGGTGATAATGCTGGACAAATTAAAAAATAATAAAAAAATCATGCATGGAGTAAACTAAAATCTAGCTATTGTTAGCCCACAAGCATCGTTAGTGAAGGGGGGGGAGATGAAATGTGAATGAGCCATAGTGTAGCTATGTCTGTGAAGGTCAAGTAATTGAGGAGAATGTTCCAACACTATCCGTGCCTTTAGATGAAGTCTCCAAAAGTCTGCATTACTTGCTTCATAGGGTAAACTAACCTTTAAGATACATCACGTTTTCTTAAAACTATACCAGGCCCCAGTCACACAGGCCGGATATCGCGGGGGCGAGGCGTGGCTAATTGCCCTGGCGCAGTTTTATGTGCGATTATGCAATCAGACGCGCCGGCGGCACACCACGGGTCCTTTCCTCGGCACTGGTGAGTAAATGAGGGACTGGAGGGGAATGCCGCGCGCCGGCGTGATCACACCACGGGCGTCTGGAGGCAGCCCATGGCAAACGTTTACTAGTACCTTAGAGGTACCAGTTTTTTAAGGCACATTGTCAGCGGTAAGCCACGGGTGCGCTCCACTTCCCAGATGTTGGGGTGTGATCGCACCTGGATAATCCGCCCACCATCCGTGCCTCTCCCACGGCAACTTTGCCATGTGACCGGGGCCCCAGTCAGTAGTTCATGTTGCACTTGTAGTGCACAATAGATAATGCAGTAGTACTCTTAAAAGTATGTTAAGAAAGAAGTATACATTGCTTTTCTATTTGTTACAATTTGGTGCAGTACTGAGCTGTCAATTGTATAAAAGTTTTGCAAGATCCTGATGTCAGTTTGCCTACATATATGCTTATGCTTTTTTGTCTATTAAGTTTCTTTCTTAGGTATAGATGCTTTTCTTGATCATGGTCAATCAATAATGAAGAGTTTCTACATGAGTTATTAGTAGTGATTTGGACCCCTTGTTTAAACTCAACTGAAATTTGTAATTTCCCCATTATTAGCCATTAGTTGAACTGCCGCGGTGTCACAGCATGGTACAATTAAGCCAATTTTTAAGGGAAACATGCAAGCAGTGAGATACTGACCAGCACAGGTTAACTGGGGGAGGTTGAAAATTGAGTTTGAGATTTGAACTGTCCTAACACTGTGGCTTTATTTTGAACTAATATTTTCTCTATACGGTTTAATACACTATATTACTACTGTATATGAATTTTACAAAAATTCTATGAACCAGAATTTTAGTATACTACTAGGTAAAGCTTTGGCTGTTAGGTGGAGCAATTAAACTACTCAATTTGCATATTGGGAGAAGTGTCTGTACCTCAGGACTGGGGGGGCTTTAGGGTGTGGAGCATGAGGCCATTGTCTCTAATAGTATTTTTCAGGTTCCCTCTTTAAATGCCTTCTCTAAGCTGCACTGCTGCAGCGTAACCCAGCGAGTGAACTCAAAAACCATTTAAAGAGACCATGGTCACTTGAAATGCCTTCTCCAAGCCATGCCCGAATAAAAACCAAATAATAACAGCTTTTATTTGGGCTCAGCTATATCAGTAGCCAAATCAGATTCTCTAATCTGATTTGTCTTTTTTAAAAAAACTCCAAAATACCAGCAAGGTATTTTCTTTTTGGATAAACTGAATGCACACCCCTAGTTGTCTCTCCAAATATTTATTTATTCAGTTTATACCCCACCCTCCCCACTGAAGCAGGCTCAGGGTGGCTTACATAAAAAGTTAAAAAACAAAACAGAACATTTGTAAAACAAATCATAAAGTGCTAGTAACAGTATCAGTAATTGCATAGCAATGGCAGAACATAGAAGCAGATCAGTCATAATGGGAATATGGTCCACATTGGTGTTAAGCTATTATCTCAGTCCATTTATGCCGGCAGGGCACAGGCTGCTGATGGTGGTTCCAGGGCACAGGGTCTTAGCCAATATTCAGTTATGAGGTGCAGCTCCTTGGTTGAAAGCTTGGTGGAAGAGCTCCATCTTACAGGCTCTGCAGAACTGTAGTAGGTCCTGCAGGGCCCTGATATTTTCTGGGAGGACTTTCCACCAGCATGGAGCCGCCACTGAAAAGGCCTGAGCTAAATATGTTTTAGTCTGGTGCAGGCTCTTCCTTTATCAAAATCACTTCTTGAGGAGGAGGTTAGCCCCCCAGACCACTTATCTTCAAAGTGAAGTTGATTTCTTCTCTCAGATGGTTAGAAGGGAGGCCCTGAGAACTTTCCTGTTTCTGAGGGACTGCGGCTGGATCAGCGTCAACAAGAAAACAGTACTTTTGGGACACTGACTACTGGACCTTTTGTTTGGGAAGGGAAAGGAGTTTTGGGGGTGGGGAGTACCATACCCTGTATTCAAAGTTGTATTTTCCTTGTCGTAATAAATAGTTACTTTGCTTAAGCCAAGGCATGTGGGGGGCACTTTAAGAAAGCCTTGAACCAAAGCCTTGAACTTGTCCTTATTTCCACACCCAGGTTTCATATATATACTGATGATCTTTTGCAACAGCCCCAATTCAAGTCATTCAACATATTCTAAGGGAGCACAGTGTCCTTTTCCTGGCAGTGATATAATTTATGATATCAACTTCATTGTGCTTATTTCTGAAATGTAAATTATTACTTTTCCTGACTAGTTTTTCAAAGGTTTATTGAACACCCACAACTGTCACTGCAACTACCGAGAGCTATTAACTACAGAAACAGCTACACTTTTAGAGGTCTGCATAGTACAGTGTTTTCTGTATTAATTACTTCATTAGAACTATTTAAAAGGTATATCATTTTGAGTTACCTCTGACCCATATATTCCCCCTAAAAAATTAACACGAAGATGAAACTTAAAAGATTTTTTCATGGGGAGAGGGAAACAAGACTGTGAAACTTTAATTCATAACACAGAATGTTCTAACACAGAACATTTTCTACAGCCGAGATTCAAAGAAGCTACTTTAGATGTATTCAAAGGCTTGTGCATGAGTACTGGAAGAGACTTTTTCTTTGAACAGCAGCTCCTCATGCTGCATAGCAAACTTTTTTCTGAAATGTAAGGAAATGTCAAAAAACCTTCAATGCTGAATGAAAACAATGAGCTTAGATTGCAGTAATTCTGCATAGCATAAATTCAGTGTACTGCTATATAGAATAACCATCACTACTCATACTGCTGCTAACCATTTTATGTGAACCTTTTAGAGAATATATACAAGCAAAATCAGTCCTGAGCAATCTGGTGTTAGGCAAAAATCACAGCATTTTAAAACCGCAAAATAGGCAGCCTGGCAATATGTTGTTATCTACAATGTCAAAGACCATTCAGAATATAGCCTTAAAAATCAGAGGCTCTGAAGAGGAATTCTATACAGCGTTTTTGCCCTCAGAACAACTAATCAGTGATACCAAACAGCTACTACAGCAGCACTACGCGGATTCTGCCAAGGCTGCCATGCCAACAAGAACAGTTAGATAGACATGACAAGAATCAGAGGTGCTTGGTTCAAAATGAAACAATCTGCCATGATCAACTAATTAGCCTTCATTAACATTCCATCTAGAGTGATAGATTTTCTTTATGTGAATGTATAGCTAAAATCAAAGAACACAGAGAATATCAATCAACATCTGTAAACACAAATTAAGACAAGGAAAGATCACTGTTAAAAATGCTGTCACAGAATGCCTATAAATAAATATATATAGCAGGTGTTCTGTCCTTTCTACAGGGGTGTTCCGTACAAGGATAGACTTTGTAACTGTAATCTTGGGGAACCTGATTCTATCGCCCATATTCTCTTTTGTTGTCCTAAATATTTTGCTATGCACAATGTTTTGATTCGCCCGCTTCTCCCTTTGCAGAGAGATTTTCTGGATAGGGATTTAAATTTCTTTCTAGCAGACAAGAGTCCAGCAATAACACTATCTGTCGCTGAATTTTTGACCTATGTATGGAAGTCAAGAGTAGTACTTTGTAAATCTTGTAAACCATGTTAGGATTGCTTTGTATTTTGAGATATTGGGAATATTGGTTGACGTTGTTTTAGTACTACCCCTTAAATTTTTCCTTTGTTCTGGTTTATCTATGTTATGCCAATAAAGGTTTTCTGTTCTGTTCTATATCCTTTCTAAGTTTCCATCCACTCTGAGCCATGGGGCTGCCTTTGTGATGTCAGTTGTTGGGTAATCTTTCCCCGCATTCGTCTCAAGTCTTCCTTGCCTTCCTGGCTTGTGTGTCCCACACAGAGTCTGATGCCTTCATCTAAAAAGGGGGGGAGCTTCCTAGGGACATTTTATTTCTAAATCTTTGCCAAAAAACACTTTATGTTATATACCAAAACACAGATACCACATGTGCTTAGACTCATGCCTGAAGCTCATTTAGGGGCCATTGATAGGGTTCCCATTTGTCCGCTTATGGCGGGAGACCTCCAACCAATTGTAGCCCTTGCCTTCCAATGCTTGGCTGATCAGCCCACAACAGTGACCACACATCTCCCTCCCTTCCTGCAAGATTTAAAGGGCCCTCCAGCTGATTAGCAGAAGCAAGTGGCCCACCAATCAGCTGGAGAGCCCTTTAAATCTTGCAGGACGGGAGGGAGAGGGGCGGCTGCTGGCTGTACATCTGAACCCCAAGCAGTGAATTCACTGTGTAGAGTTCAGGTACAGACAACCCCCGCTTGGAAAAATAAATAAATAAAGGGAAGGTTTCCTTTAAATGTTTTTTTTTTTGCAAATGAGGGCCGCCCATGCCTGAATTCCAAGCAGTGAATTTGCCACTTGGGAATTCAGGCAAGTGCGGTTCCTGGCCCCGCTTGCAAAAAAAATGTAAAGGGAAGGTTTTGTTTAAATGGGTTTTTTGCAAGTGGCCTGTGCCTGAATTCCAAGCAGCAAATTTGCTGCTTGGAGTTCAAGCAAGCGTGGAACCTGGCCCCGCTAACAATTTTTTTTTTTTAAACCGCTAGGAAAAAACCTTCCCTTTACACTTTTTTTTGCAAGCGGGGGCTGCCTGTGCCTGAATTCCAAGTTAAATGGTTTTTGCAAGTGAACACCACCGGCACATTCCAAGAGGCTGTGTCTCCAATGTGATGATGTCACTTCTTTGTGATGTCATTGCCTCAAGGACATCACCACCCCCTCCTGGAATGCTCCCAAAGCCCCCTGCTGGCAACAATTACCCAGCAAGCTTCCATGATAGAGTGAAGATTTAGTCCAACACTCTGATCCCTGAACCACACTTGCATGGTCATGGTAAAGTAATATATCCAACCTTTATAAACTACACCCTTGGAAGAAATTTGGAAGTCATGAGTGATTCATGCAATCTCCAATAATTCTACAATGGATGGAAGAGAGGAAAATCACATATACCATCCTGACCTTGTCAGATAAAAGAGTTGCATTTAAAATGTGATAGATACCAAGAAATCAGACCCCGAAAAACTCAGGAAGTTTCTATTGGTTTCCTGATATTTCACACACAATAATACTTTCACAGTCCTTTATTTCCTCACTTGAATAGTACCTATTTGCCTTCCTGAAATGATTTATCTTTTATTATGCTCATTGTGCAACTATTATAGTCAGCAAAGTTTCTATTACTATTATTCAAGTTCATCTACTTTCACAATTAGAATATATTAACTTCCCTCCTGGTCTCATTTAAGACTAACCTGTCTAGCAACAGGTCAACATGGAGAAAAATCTAGGTGTGACAGATCCCTTATTTTTAAAATGTATGGCTATTCAACATAGGTTCTTTGTGTAGTTTGGTTATCTACTACAAAGAAGGATTTTGTTTGTCTGTTTTCCATTGCAGTTGGTAAGAAGGAAATTCAGAAGGATAGATTTAGTGGTTTATGACTCGGTCCAATAAACTTACCGTACTTGATGACAGAGGGAATTCAGACTTAAAAGTTTACTTTTAAAAACTATTTAGAAATGCAGTTTTAACTGGGGGGAAACATTCAAGGGTACTGATATTTGATCTGATCAAGTCCCTTGATTATTAATTTAAAAGCCAACATTTATGAATTAAGACTAGCTGATAGTGGTCAACAAACTAATCAGCAATGGAAGGTAGAACCTTGACTCACTGGTTTCACAGAGAGTTATACCATTCTTTTTGGTCTAATGTTTCTATATGTTACACATATAAAGCAGTTTGTTCTTTTTTAACAGCTTAGCTTTATTGGGTAAAAAAAACCCTACACCTAAAGAGAAAAGCGACTTTTCTAAATTAAGCATTTGTCCAATTTGTATTATTTCTACTCATAAGGGTTAAAAAGTAGATTTAATAATTTGGGAAGTTTGAAATTTAACATTCAGCATTCAACTTCCTGATTTACAACATGTGCAAAATTACAGGCCCATAGATATTGGTTTACAAGATGTGATGAAAATATCTGCAATTGTGAACAGACTTTTGGATCCAGTGCAGAAGAACTACAACCAGGCCTTTGGAAGCAAACACAGTGAATAAATAACCATAGATTCAATATGCTCTTCCAGCCTACTACCAATATTGTCACCCATGGCTGTTCTACAAAACTTGAAATCTAACTTCACAAAATACAGATGTGTGTACTACAGTTTATTATGCATAATCAAATCTTTGAATCATTAATCCAGCCAGGAAATTGTTCTCCAAATGTCAAGAGATATCCAGAATACTGAAAATAAACCAGATGCATTACTGGTCCCTCATAATAATCAATTCTATTTCACACAGATAAAAAATAAAGAAAACAATGAATGCCCAGTCAGAGTTTTCTAGATTTTAATATAAATTTTAATAGTAATAGTTTTTAATACTCTTTTTAAAAAAGATACCGTTCCCATATCTAATCGCAATTTCTCAATAATATCATTTTGAATAGTACACTCTACTAATCTTCCAAAATACTTGTATAGTCCTATTACCCCATCTTTCTCAAATTCAAGGAAACTTACAAACATGACCACCATTAGAATCATATAAAGTATAAATCTCTCCTTAATTAGGGCTGCCAACTCCCTCGGTAGGGCGGAATTACCCCGCCCCGGAGGCTCCGTTCCCCGACGCCGGGGAATCGGGGCCCGGGGGAAACCCCTCCCCGGCGTGTGCGTCACCGGAAGTGACGTCGCACGCTGGGGGGCGGGGCCACGCCATTTGAGGGGAAAACAAAGAGACTTTGAGTGAGGGGCGGGCTATAAATCCAATCTCTTCTTCTTCTTTAGGTGTCTGATAATATTTCAACACTGGCTACAAGTACAAGTCAATCCCAGATCACAAGATAAAAGGCTTAAGGGCAGGACGGGATGAACTCCAATGAGTTTTCTTCCTCCCATTTTATCTGCACAACAACCCTGCCAGTTAGATTAAGCTGGAAGAGAATCAGTGGGTCTAATGGAGGGTCGCCAATTCTGGCTTTGGAAATGCCTGGATATTTGGGGATAGATCCTGAGTTATTAGGGTTTAGAGAGGGGAGGGACTTTGATAGGATGCATTGTTGTTCAGTTCACCTTCTACAGCAGCCATATCCTCCAGAAGAAGTGCCCGGTCTTCTCCAAGCCCTAGCCCTCCACTTTGGTAGGTGTCAGACCCTTGAGTCAATCCACTCTCAACCTAATAGTCTTTTCATGAAAGCTTTATTAGAAAGAGAGAGTTAGATGTGCGCAAGAGAGAACTCTTGTTCAGACTAAGGAATAGATCAAGGGTTAGGCATTGTATAGGTAACAGATCAATATCCCATAATGCAATGGTCATGCAGCAGGCATTCACTCCCCCACCCTCTTTCACTCCCCCTGCCTACTACCCCGCACTACAAAGATTATTATCTAGCAACATCCCACTCCTTCCCTCCCCAGGCTCCACCCCTCAAATATACAGGTATTTCCCAACCCAGAGTTGGCAACCCTGTAACTGGCTATGGAACTGTTTTCCAGACTCTTGGAACCCAGAAGACATGGCATAGAAGGAGGTAGTTTTCTACCTTAGCTGCAACTAGGTAAAGGTAAAGCTTTTTCTTGCTCAAAAGCCAGTCGAATCCGACTCTAGGGATGCGGTGCTCATCTCTGTTTCCAAGCTGAAGAGCCAACGCTGTCCAAAGACATTTCCGTGGTCATGTGGCCGGCATGACTAGACGCCAAGGTGCACGGAACGCTGTTACCTTCCCACTGATGTGGTACCTATTTATCTACTTGCAGTTTCTTGCTTTTGAACTGCTAGGTTGGCAGGAGCTGGGTCCAGAGACGGGAGCTCACTCCATCATGCGGCAAATTAACATAAGTCAGTGGTGGAGGGAACCATACCTGTTACCATAAAGGCTGTCCTCCCATACTACCCACTTGAGGCAGCAAAATGGCTTGAGACAGCTCTGCCTTATAGCTAAGCAGAAGGAAATAAAAATGGCTTGCCTCCCTCTATTCTCCCCTTCCCTCTGCCACCTCACCAGCCACAGCCGGGACACTCACCTGGAGCTTCCTTCTAGAGATTGTTGTATTTCTTCCCACAACGGGCCTTACTCCTAGTATTAAAACAATACCCATAACAATATGGATATTGCCCCATAAACATACAAAGCTGACTCAGTACATCCAGAAAACAACTTAATTAGCAATCAACAAACATCCTCTGAAATAAAACTTTTTCATGCCCAATGAAAAGTCATCAATGAGAGAGCCTGATGCACAATCTCAGCTAAAACATTTTATAATATCAGGGCTATCATGGAAAGAGAACATGCAAACCATCTGTGTGGAGGATATAACTAAAATAGGATGTTTTGAGGATCTCAGCCAGCAGGCAGGTTGGTATCAAGAGAGGTGACCCTTCAAATATGTTGGGACCACTAGACTGGAATGTGCTTTTGAAAGATTAGAATCAGTACCTTGATGTGCTGAAAGTTGGTGGCCAATGAAATTGTTTCAATACTGACATAATATGCTCACAGTGCCCCACCTCACAGCAATGTCCTGCATTTGTTGAAGCTTCCAAACTCTTTTTAAGAGAAATCCCACGTAACGCACTGTCCAATGACATGTCAATATAGCCTATTGTTGCACTATAGCAATCATTTGTGACTGGATTTTCCTGGGCAGACAAGACAATCCAATTGCAACTGATTGCTGTAGCACAACGTCCAATAAGGAATGAATGCAGCCATAGAGTATGACAGAGTAATCCAATGTTGAGGTTACAGTAGCATGGATCAGTGTTGCCAAGTCAATTGAGTCCAGAAGGGACTCCAAATCGCACAGAATTGAAAGAAGCCACTCCTACAAACAGCACGAATCTGCTTCTCCAAAGCAAAGCTGAGTCCACGAGCACCCCCAACTCTTCATATGATCAGCCAGAGATAAGCTAGTGGCATTAAAATCTTGTAATTTGGTTATCTATAGAACATAAAAAACTATAATCTCTGTTTTATCTGGATTAATTTCCTGCTTGTTCTCTATCATCCATTTGACCAGTGCATACAGCATGGTCTGGGTGTCAGACATCTCGCCCTCAAACCACAGATGATGTCATTGTTTCATACTAACATACACTGCTAAGCACAGATGAAAATACAGGTCCCTGAGGAACACTGAGCAGCATCCTACCTTCGGCTGGAGGAACTTGCTCCAGCCTAAGTGGTTCTCCTGTGTTTTCATAGGCTCAGACATTAGCTAGTGAAGTGGTAGAATACAGGCCATTATGTTTCAGGTCACAAGCAGATGACTTCACATCTCCAGAAGAAACACTATAGATCTGACTGGGCAAAAAGACCCAACCTGCTGAAGGCCAGTTCCTGAAATCCCCCCCTTCTTTTTCAGTCACTCCAGCAAAATGGAAGGTCTACTGTACCAAAATCTGCCAATAAATGCAGAAGCATCAACAGGGACTAAACCCCCCCTGTCCATTTTTAAAAATGTTAATAATTCAGCAGTTAAACCAGCATCATCATCTATAGTCTGCCTTTCTCACTTGGACTCAGTGCTGGGTCTATCCGGAACACAGGCCTGAAGACCAAGTGAACTTAGTCAAAGACAGAACTGACATTTGGGTATGCCTGGAGTTGTTTCAGGTCAAACACAGAAAAGGAAAGTTTAAGAAGACTTAGAATTGGTCAACATCTCCTTCACCAGGGAGGACTTGGGTTGTTGTTTTTTTAACTGCTTCAAAGTCTCTTCAAATGATTATCATGGACATAAGAAAACTTATCTTATCCTGGCAAGATTTACTGAGCCATAAAGGTTAAGAATGTGATTTGTAACTGGTGGCTTTCACAAACCCCAAACATCCTGTCCACATCTGTCAAGGAGAGCAAACCAAAACCTTGATCAGAAGCGGGTAGCAGAGGGATATTTATTGTCATAATATTGTCTGAAAATTGTTGGGAGGGGGATGGACTGGCATAATTTGAACATTTATTATTAGTTTCTATTTGTAACAGGTGCTTACAGTTAATAGTGCCCAATCCAAAAGTTGTCAGCAGGCAAGAGAAATTCCTCATGGGCTCTGTAGACTTGTATGCATAAAGAGCCATTAAAGGGCAACTGTATTTTTTTCTATCCACTTCATCTAAAAATAGTCAGTGGTATTAGGTCTGCCTAGATTTCCTCTTAGCCAAGTGATGCAGGAATCTCTAATGTCCAGCTCAAGCTTACAGAAATGACATTAAAGTGGCAATAGGACACACATATAGAGAAAGACAGGTTGTTACGCATAAGGCAGGCATATTTTGTGCCACTTACAATGTTTACTGTCATCTTTCATTTTTGTGTGGACATGCCATATGTGGATGTGCCATCTCAAATATCTGCTACGACATTTCTCTGTCACCTAGCAAATCCAAGAGGAAAAAACGATCAAAAAAGGAATCAAAAATTGACACTGACACATTTTTTCTCTGGTTGGAGCTATAAAGAAAACCACAGATTTCCTATACTGGTCTTCCACAGATTTTCTAGGTGAGATGGCAACTGGTCTAGGGAACAGTAAGAATTAAAACAAACAAACAAGTTATTTGATGAGTGCATTAAGAATCAGCCATCAAGCAAATAATGTCCTGTGCCCTATGATAAGCAACGGGTTGATGAGGTCACCAATATGCCCATCGCTATTTCTGAACTCCATGGATCACCTATAAATTTGTAGCCAAAAGCCAACTCCCAGTCTATGAACAAAGAAGACTTAAGAATGCAATATTCAGATGAATTACTATGCTCTAAAAATTTATAGGAAGTATCCAATCAACACCCAGTAGAGGGCAGCATTATACATGTACTAAACCTATTAAATACATTATTCATCATCAATGATCTTTCAAGCAATAATAATTTGAAGACTAAATGTGGATAGGAATCATGCTTGATAGGATTATTTCAGGAGTGAAGTGTTGAATATTTTCCATTTACTTCTTCAGTTAATGGAGAATAAGGATTTAAGGTATAAAGATGCCCGTGGTATTTAAAAGTAAATACAGTGGCATATACCCAGCCCCACAAGCCCTGCAATAGGATGACATTTCCATTTGTGGAAGACAAGGAAGCAATTTCTGCTGATTCCTCCCTACACTTTGTCCTATGTGCTGTTCTTGAGGATCTTCTGACCTCCCCAAAAAACAAAAAGTGGGGGTGAGGGTTCAGTTGGTTGCAGTGGAAAGGAAGCAGGAAAGTTCTGCTCTGAGAACTCTGTGGATACATACCAGAATCTTGACTGTGTGGATATATTCTAAAGTCAAGTAAAATACAAACCAAGCCTGTTTTTGAAAAATCAATACTGTCTTTAAATACAGAACCAGTGTTCCCCACTAAGCTGGGTTAGTGTGAGCTAGCTCACAGTTTTTTAGCTGCCGGCTCACACATTTTTGCCTTAGCTCAGGAAGGATGGCTCCAGAGCAAACTGATTTATGCAGTAGCCAAATCACTCGCTCACAACTTTAATGCCAGTAGCTCTCAAAGTAGAATTTTTGCTCACAAGACTCCACAGCTTAGAGGAAGCATTGGTCAGAACTACTAATTTACTTGATTATGACCAAAATCTCATGCTAGTCTTGTCTTGATATGCATAGCATTATGAAGCCCTGAAAAAAATGGGGGGGGCTGAGAGATAGAGGGAAACACCTTTTTAGGGAGGGGCTTATTTCAGTTCTTCCAGTAGAAAACTTCGGGGAACATTAAGGGGGGAAAGCCTCTTCTTTTTTTCTTCTTTTTCTTTTGGAATGAGTGAAATACTCAAAATGATTTCTAAGAACACATTAAGCTGCCTTTGTACCAAGTCAGACCATTGGTCTACAAAGTTCAGTACTCTGACTGGCGATTCTTCTCCAGGGTCTTTCATATCACTTACTCCTTGAGCTTTTCAAATGGAGATGACAGGGACTGAACTCAGGACCTTCTGCATGCAAAGCACACAGTAGTTACCATGTCCACCCACACAAGAATGGTATAGCATAAAAATCATTACTTAAGATCATATACAGCATTAGAGAATAATTTCTAAGGAATCCATACACTTTATATACAACATATTTCCAATTATATGTTTTTGTTAAATTGTGACTTGTCTGTAATTAATAGGGCATCCTTCGTGTATGATGATAATATCACAGTCTGCTGATAGTACTGTGACTGGATGAAGACTCCTTCAAAGTTTAAATAACATGGCTTCTTTTGTGTACTACACAATATATATTTACCCTCTATTTTCAGCTTTTATTTTTTCAGCTTCTTTTATTTTCAGCTTTTTTTCCTGCACTGGCAAGCATTCTGCAACTCTCTCACCCTTGGTATATTTGCAGTTTTGTTTCAAGAAAACTGAGGCACCCATTTCATTTGTTAATATGCATATTCATATGCTAACAAAATGGTGAATTGTGTAATGTATGCTCTTAAAGCAGCAAGATAGGTTTGATAAGACAGGAAACACTGTATATTTCTTGTTTTCCCCCCCCCAATATTTGGGGGGTCCCCCTGGGGAAAAATGAGGGAAATACACACACCCCTTCTTCCCATGGCTACACAATTTCTATAAAAATTTCTCTCTAAATAGGGCTTTCCAATTCTTCTCCAACACAACAATACGAGAGAACTGCAGTTCCCATACAGAAAGGCTTCTGGCTATTGTATAAAATGGATTTTAAGTAGCACAAAATAATTGTATATACAGGAGGTTGTTTAGAGGCCAAGCTCACCACTCTACAGGACAGGAAGGAAAGCAAAGCAAAGGAGGTCTTTGTGCCTCAAGAGAGCTTATAAGTTTCTAAATGAACAAAACCCATCTATACCACTCCCCTTGTAAAACACAAGTAGTGACATCGAATGTGAAGTTTTCTATGCAGCTAATACAGTTCATTTACATGGGGTACTAAATTAAGATGCCTTTTAGCAAATACCTATTTTTAGAATCCACAGTATAATACATATTCTCACAGTGTACTCAATAACCATCAGCAGCGTGCGATCATAAAACAGGAATCTATTGGAATTATAACCACTAGAGTGTAATTGATGGCACATCAACTTAATAGCATGTAAATGCTCCCAGCTGCATTCGCTTTCCATTTCTTTGCAGCTCAGTGTAAGCACAAGGTTGTGGTGGTGCAGTGAGCATTAAAAATATAGTAAGACAAAATAACCGTACAAAAGGCACAGGTCAGGTTAAAACATTTCAAAATAAAAATAAATTACAATGAACAAAACCTATGAAATGCCAAGTCATCTAATTACAGCTCAACAAATGAGCTAACGAAACTGTAAGCTCTAGAAGAGACAAGAGTGGTTTTGGAACACAAATATGCTTTTATAAACAGGGGACCCGCAACGACTTGTGAGGGGCTCCTCCCCCATTATTTCCTTTTTCCCTGCCCCCATTCCCCCCAAAGCATATTCTCTTTTCCTGCTTCCCTCTCTCCTTCCCACCCACCAGCTGACTTACCTTTATTTGCTCCTCTGAGTTCAGTTTTCCCTCCTTCCCCAGCTCTGGCAGCCTCTACCCATAACAACTACGGTCAAGTTGTACAGTACCAGCCCCTGGGCTGTGCACAATTGCTCACTGTGGGCCACTGGGCCCAGTTGTATAGTGTGGAACCTACAAGGACTTGAGGGGGGCATCTCACTTTCTCCTGTATTCCCTCCCCATATGATATTTCTTCTTTCCGTCCTTCTAGCAGCCCCCATATCCTCACCTCTCCCTGCTTCTCTCACTCCTTCCCACCCACCAAGCAACCTTTTATCTGCCCTCCCATCTTCAACTATGTTTATTTACTTTATTTATATCTCACCCTTCTCCACAATGGGGACCCAAAGCAGCTTATATCATTCTTCTCGCCCCCTCCTCTTCATCTAAGAATGTTTCACTGGTGCAAGGTAACCTAGTGATCTTCCACAGCAGAGTGGGGATTTGAATCTGGGTCTCCCAGATTCCCTAGCCCTCTACATATCACTGGCTTTTGCAGGGTGGGTGTGGTTCAGGACTAGCAAACAGCTGAGGCTGGGTGAGTCATGCAAGCCAACTGCTAGGGTTGCCAAGTCGTACCTTAAGCCGCAGCGGGGGAGTTTTCCCTCGGATGACCGTGGCCCCGCCCCGGCGCCCCCAGCGTGGCTGCATCACTTTCGGGCGATGCGCTGATGCCGGGCACGTCCCGTGCTTTGGGGGTGGGGTTCCCCCGGGGCCCGATCCGCCAGCGTCAGGAAACGGGCCTCTGGGGTGGGGGTTTCCCCGCCCCCGGGGGGACTTGGCAAGCCTACCAACTGCTAACATGTCACCTGGATGTTGCTGTCAGGCCTTTCCCTGATGACAGGTCCTCCCTGAAAGCCCAAAACAGGCCTGGAAAGAGCCCTGCCCCCTCTCCCCTGCCTTTCTCTGAGAGAAACCAAGGGTGATTCTGCACTAGACCTTAAATGCAGGTTCAACCCTCTCCCCAAACTTACATTCTACACTACACTCGAGTTCACCCCTGTAATTATCTTGGGGTATTTTTTGTTCCCATGTTACATTGATGTCATCCTGGTTTCGTCCCACACTTGTCGCAGGATGAACGAATGCTGTTCTAACCAGGGAAAAATGCAAGGTATTGTGTCGCAAGTTGAACTCTGATAAAATTAGGGATGAGATCCAAGTGCAGAAAGGACCCAAGACTTTAAGTCTGACAACTCTGTTGTGGTTGCTGAACAACCTCCATGCTGGCCACTGAAGGTGTATTTGTTTCTTAAAGCTACAGGTGCTGCTTCTATTATTTGGTGGAGATTTAACGCCCCCATTCCCTGTAATTATCTTGGGGTATTTTCTGTTGCCATGGTACATTGAGGTCATCCTGGTTTCGCCCACACTTGTCGCAGGATGAATGAATGCTGTTCTAACCAGGGATAAATGCAAGGTATTGTGTCGCAAGTTGAACTCTGATAAAATTAGGGATGAGATCCAAGTGCGGAAAGGACCCAAGACTTTAAGTCTGACAACTCTATTGTGGTTGCCAAACAACCTCCATGCTGGCCGCTGAAAGTGTATTTGTTTCTTAAAGCTACAGGTGCTGCTTCTATTATTTGGTGGAGATTTAACACCCCCATTTTTATTTTTATATTTCAGATTTTTCTGCAAATCTGGGGCTTTTCAGGTTTGTAGAAATATCCAACTTGTCTGCTCATGGCTCCAGTCTCTGGGTTTAAGTATCCACAGATTTGGCAGTGTTGAACTTGAGAATTAGATATATTGATTTTGGTTAAATTCCAGACAATTCTATAATTGCATAACAGCCATTTGGAACACTTCTTTACGCAGCAGTATTGCATAGGAAATCATATACTGAACTAACATGGAAATGACCATTGGTACTTACCATGAAGGGTCCTTCATCTTTGAGATCAGGAGGACATCTTCCTGGGTTATTCCTATAGTCCCTCTAGGGAGACAGGGTATACTTTTCTCCCCCCTTCCTTTTGGGGCCTTTGGAATAACCTCCCCCTCCAGTTTTGGGACTCTGAAAGCAGTGAGCTTGTGATGAACCCTACATACTAACAACTAGAAGAAAAAACACACCAGCAAATTCAGAAACCTTCAACAGGAGAATGTGAACAGTAATCAAGAAAAGGTTAATCAACACGGAGAAGAGAACTGCATGACAGGAGAGAGGGATGATGATGGGAGGGCCAAGATATACTGACCTCAGAGGAGAAGGACACTTCATGGTAAGTGCCAATGGTCGTTCTCCCTCTGAGGCGAAGGATATCTTCCAGGACCTCCCAGAGCAGTGTCCTTTAGATGGTCATCATCAACAGTTGGGGAAATGACATGCTGAAGAACTCTTCTTCCAAAGTCTGCATTCGCTGAAGCCAACATGTTCATCTTGTAATGGTGAACGAAAGTTGAGATAGAAGACCATGGCGCTGCTTTGCATATTTCTTCCACAGATGCTCTGTTGTTGAATGCTGCATTGGTGAAGGCACTCCTTTGAGAGTGGACAGTAATACCTGTGGGAGGATCCAGACCTGCAGCTTTGTAGGCCTCCTTAAAGCAGGACCTGAGAGTGGAGCTGACAGTGGCCTTGGACATCTTATTGCCCATGTTTGGAGGAGAGATGCTTAGGAACAAACTGTCCATCTTACGTAACATCTCCAGCTTTGTGATATAAATCTTGAGGGCCCGCCTAACATCCAGAGTGCCAGACAAACTCTTTAGGGTGCAGAATGTAGGAAGTTAAATCTTTTGTGACCAATGAAACGTCAATGACACCTTATGGAGAAAGGTAGAGTCAGTCCTTAGAACCACTTTGTCCCTGTGAAAGATGCACAGGTCAGATCAAACAGAAAGTGAACTCAGTTTCAAAATCCTCCTTGCAGAGGTAAGGGCTACCAAGAAAAGAACCTTCATCCGTAACCATTTCAAGGTCACCTCCCTCAGTGGTTCAAATAGTGGTCTCATGAGAGCTGTCAGAATGGCAGTAGTGGTGGGCCTGAGGAGGTGCCTTGAGTGCAGCTCCTTGCAGAAACAGTTGTATGTGAGGATGTAGTCTTAATCTATAACCCCCCACTAAGGGAAGAACTGTGGAAAGGGCTGCTTGTCTGCCTGTGCAGAGTCGCTGCTTTCAGGCAGGAGCAAAGACCATCTTATAGAAATGCCAGAACTGCTCCCATGGAAGGAGCCATGGGATCTGTTTTCTTCCTCCTGCACCATCTGAAGAAAGCTTTCCACATCATGTTGTAAATACAGATGGTGGATTCTCTTCTGGAGGAAAGCATGGTGTCTGTAACATTGTGCAAATAGCCTTGTCAGAGGAGCACGTTCTGCTCAATCAACAAGGGGTCAAACAGAGCCAATTTGGATGTGGGTGCCACACTGGGCCCTGATGAAGCATGTCTGGTGACATGGGTGGAATCAAAGGAGGACTGATTGCTAGCTCCAATAGGGTGGAGAGCCAGGGCTGTCAGGGCCACAGGGGAGAGACAAGAATCACTACTGCTTCCTGTGCTCGAATCCTCTGAAAGGTCTTGGGAATGTGAAGAGTAACCCCTTGGGCCATGGAGATGTTAGAGCATCTGTTGCCTCTGCTTCCCAATGGTAATACCTTGTGAAAAACCAAGGTAGCTGATGATTCTCCTGAGATGCGAAGAGGTCAACCAGTGGGTGATCCAGGCATGAAATGATTAGACTGAAGAGGTCTGGACTGAGCAACAATTCCATTTCTCTGATGGTCTCCCAACTGAGCCAGTCAGCCTGTATGTTGGTTCTGCCCATGATGTGCTCTGCCCAAATCGAGGAAAGATTCCTCTCTGCCCTTCTCAAGGCCTTAATAGCTCCTATGTGTAACTGCAATGACCTGTAGCCCCCATTTGTTCAAATAGGCCTTGGCCGAGATATTGTCCGTTCTGACCAAGACATGTTGGTTCCAAAGGGAGGTCTCGAAGTGGATCAGGGTGAGGTAAATTGCCCTGAGCTCCAGGAGATTGATTGGTAGGCATAATTCTTTGGCTGACCATAGACCCTGGATGGGTCAATTGTCCAGCACTGCCCCCCGGCCCAAAAGGCTGGCACCGGTGAAGATCTTCTTGATCTGATGGGCATGGGATGTTTTGCCATGACGAAGGTTTCTCAGGTCTGTCCACCAGACTGTTGGATCCCCAAGCATCGAGAATAAATCCACGTTTTCAAGAAAAGCAAAATTTATTTCAAAGCATTGGAAAGACACTCAAACACGTTCTTTGTTAGAACTGACTACAAACGGTTAGAGCAAGCATGATAAAGGAATTTGAAACAGGTACAGAACCAATGGGTCACATTCCCGCTGGCGGGTGAACGAAAACGGTTTCGTGCTCATTCCCTGAGAACCAAGCTATCTCCAGACATAACACAGGTGCAGTTCCCAGGCTCTAAAAGCAACAAGCTGGCAGTGAAGCGAACTCCCCCAATACATCCTCCAGTTGTTTGGCTTAGGCATTACAGCAGAGTAAAATACTGGCGAACAGGCGGGGGGGGGTTAGCAACTGTACATAGATACAAGTAACACAGAACACCATGGCAGCTTGCTGACATACTGCCCCCTCAAAAATACACCTTAACCACCGTCTCCCGGTTTGGGCGG
>NW_015170332.1:107719-107860 GCF_001447785.1 Gekko japonicus | reverse complement strand
TTAGGCAATTCAATATCAACAGCAACATTGTTAATCACCTTACGGACCTTAAAAGGCCCAATAAACTTCCAACCTAGTTTTTTACTAGGGCGTAGCATCTTGATGTTTTTTGTAGAAACATAAACAAGGTCCCCAGGTTTT
>NW_015170332.1:35093-106465 GCF_001447785.1 Gekko japonicus | reverse complement strand
GCCAAGACAAGTATGCAGGTAGCCGGGGGATCGTTCCCCCCACCGCACCCAACGAAGATGCGGCCGTCGTGGTGATCAACGTTGTGGAGGTCGTTGGGACCGATCCCGCGTCCCCCTCCGTGTTAGGAATGGTTCCCTCTGTCCCGCTCATGATCTCATCAGACTCGGGACGACAGGAACGATGAGAGTTCTAACAATATGTTGGATCCCCAAGCATCGAGAATAAATCCACGTTTTCAAGAAAAGCAAAATTTATTTCAAAGCATTGGAAAGACACTCAAACACGTTCTTTGTTAGAACTGACTACAAACGGTTAGAGCAAGCATGATAAAGGAATTTGAAATTGTTGGGATCCCAAGCATCGAGAATAAATCCACGTTTTAAAGAAAAGCAAAATTTATTTCAAAGCGTTGGAAAGACACTCAAACACGTTCTTTGTTAGAACTGACTACAAACGGTTAGGGCAAGCATAATAAAGGGATTTGGAACAGGTACAGAACCAATGGGTCACTTTCCCGCTGGCGGGTGAACGAAAAAGGTTTTGCGCTCATTCCCTGAGAACCAAGCTATCTCCAGACATAACACAGGTGCAGTTCCCAGGCTCTAAAAGCAACAAGCTGGCAGTGAAGCGAACTCCCCCAATACATCCTCCAGTTGTTTGGCTTAGGCATTACAGCAGAGTAAAATACTGGCGAACAGGCAGGGGGGGGGTTAGCAACTGTACATAGATACAAGTAACACAGAACACCATGGCAGCTTGCTGACACAGACAAGGTTGTGCTTGACTGTCGTAGGAACAAAAATGTTCATCTCCCTCCTCTCCATAATTGAATGTTGATATGATCTGAGTAGTACCTATGACTGCCTTGAGTGTCTGGATCATGTCTAGGCTGGAAATCAGAAGACCCATGAGTTTGGTCAAGATCATTAGTATTGTAGACTTGCTTCGAATCACAGAGACTGCCATGTCCCGTATCTTCTTAGCTTTGGCTAGCAGAAGGAATAGCGAGTTGCACTTTGCATCGATTATCGCCATTTTCTGTGTCAACAGCACCAGGGAACTCTTTGATAGGTTGACGAGAAAACCATGAGTATTCAGGCATTGTAGAGTCTCTTCTGTGTCCCAGACAGATCTGTCCCAAGTGTTGGACCATACGAGCAAGTTATCCACATACAGGTAAACATGGATCCCTTTGCCTTCTGAGGTGTACCACCGGACTGATCAGCAACTTGGAAAATACTCTCGGTGCTGTGGCAAGGCCGAATGGCAGAGCTCAGTATTGAAAGTGACTGCCGTCAATGCAAAAATGAAGGAGCCTGCTGTGGGCAGGGCATATCGGAATATAGAGGTACGCCTCTGTCAAGTCTACCAAGGTTAGGAAGTCACCTGGTTGAAGGGACTCTGTTATGGATCACAAAGTTTCCATTCAGAAGCATCGAAGTTTGACAAACTTCTTCAGAAACTTGAGAAACTTTCCAGTGGCTGAGAAATCTGATGGCGTATCCTCTTGATACTACTTCTAGAGCCCAAGAGTCCACCTGGGAAGCCTCCCAAGCAGGAGGAAAGTGACACAGTCAGGCTCCCACCAGAAGGGAAGAGTAGTTAAGCTTGTTTGGGTTTGGTGTCCCAATCCCCTCTATCAGTTGTGTTGTGGTTTGGCTTGTTGAACTTTGACCCAAAGAAACATCTCTTGAAAGCTGGCTTGTATGCCTCCCAGTTACACTTCTTGGATTCCTGGCAAAATCGAGGCAGTGAGTGTTGGGTACAAAAGGAATGACTGCTGCGTCTATCAGATGAACGAATGGTCCTGGTCATGGCTTTTTTCTTGTCCCAAGTTTCAATCAGAATCTGAGGAAACCTGAGGAAACGTCCCTCTCCCAGGGGTGTCCCCTTCCTCTCGTTTTGGGGCGAGGGGCCTTTTGGGGACTCCTTGGTATGCCAGGGGTTTCTGGCAGGAGCTTTAGAGGTGTACCCTTGGGACTCTCCTTTTTGGCTGATGCCCACCCTAGAATAGGAGCTATTGGCCTGTCTAAAGAACTGCATAAGATCACTGGATGATAGTAAAGATCCCAGATCAGGTACATTACCCCTCCTGGAGCTGACTTCTTGTCTTGGGGGAGTGAATTCTGTCTCCCAAGGAGGTTATCTTCAGAATCCTCCACCACCCCAGAGATATTGGGCCAACGCTAGGGAATGCCAGCATCCCTTGCCACATTCCCAAAATGGCCATTAACAGTTGCTGCCAACTCTGGGAGACTGGCATGCTGTTCCTCATGCTCCTGGAGGTGACACTTCTTCACGTGCTGGAGCACAGCTGCCTCCTCTGAGCCTATTGGGGTTGCCCGAGAAAGCCGCAAAGGCAGATCAGCACCATCACTGAGCCACACCACAGCTGCTGCTGCGTTACGCACCATGGCCTATCACTCTGAGAGGAAGCTGCCAGAGTGTTCTGGTGAAGCCATTTCCCTGACCTGAAGGGGGGGGCAGCACTTGTGTGGTTGATCTTCATGGCCACCTCTGCTGCTCCGAAGGGGAGAAGAGAGAAAGGTAAGAGGAGGGAGAGGGGGACAGGGTCAGCAAAGGCTATAGTCCAGAATAGAGTTCAGAGAAGAGAAGGAAAGTTGTTAAAATAAGGGGAAAGCACTAAGAAATACAGGTGAGGAGGCAGAGACTAACATAATGCTGCTACTCCCTATTGAGGCAGGAACAAAACTGAAGGGGCGGGTTATTCCAAAGGTGCCAAAAGGAAGGGAGGAAAAGTGTTTCCTGCCTCCCTAGAGGGACAATGGGAATAACCAAGGAAGATGTCCTCCACCTCAGAGGGAGAATTACCAAAATAAATCCAGATTACTTGGGCTGTTCAGGCAACAAATAGTGTCATTCAAGACTCCACATTCGTACAGAGTGGTCTGAGTTTATAGCTGTCATAATCTCTTCTAAGGACCACAATAGATGTTACTTTTCACATTTAATTTCACCATGGGGACTTGCAGCCATACTGCAGCTATATGTTCTGGTGGCAACCTCTGTGTAAAAAAAGCACAAATCGGCCTGATTCTGATCCCCCCCCCCAGTGCCACCCTTGGCAGCTAAAATGACTTGAGGGCTGGAGGGGTGTTATTTACTCTGTTGGGAGGAAAGCCCCAGGATCATTTCACTTGCTAAAAATGCCATAGTCCCATTTGTGCTTTTTACACAGAAGCTGCTACCAAGACTTGCAGCTGCAATATGGCTACAAGACTCTGTGTCGAGCTTGTGTAAAAAGTAACATCTACTTTGGCTTTAAGATTAATGGGGCTGTTTCAGCCAAGTCAGAAAAGTGACCTACTTTGCATTCCTCAACCTGACCCTAACAGTAGCAGTTTTTCTGGAATTAACAAAGCTTTTCTTTCTTACAAAGCCTGGTTCTATACTACTCCAATAATTTCCATGCATTTCCCTATTCACTTGCATAAAATTTGCTGTGTTTAAACAAAATGGACAATCACAGAAATGTAGCCACTGTAGTGAATACCCACATATTTGGAAGGTAACTTATTTCAAACTATAGCATTCCTTGCTGTCTTCACTTTTCAAAGAGTTAAACATGTACAGCAATCTAAAGCTGTAATATCAGGTGGTAATGTGCTAAGCGAAGAATGCATGATAAAAGCAGGGGTGAAAATCTGTCAGACTGGCTCTACAATCCTCAAAATGCATCACCATTATAAGACTCTTCCATTGGTACATTTTGTTAGGCTGCTGATGGGGGTTATTTGAAGGGCAAAAATCTCCATTTGCAGTTTTTAAACAAATAATTACAAATGGAGGAAGGAAATGCTTAGGCAGAACATTTCAGTAATCACAAGTTGTTTTCACAAAGAAGCCGGCAAAGAACTCTAAAAAGAAGATCAAGAGGTTTAAAAGTGCTAAAGGGTGCAATACAGCCCACGAGATGGGGAGGGGGGAATGAACAGAACTGTCAAAAATAGATTGGATTTCTTTTTTTTTTAAAAAAAGGTCTAGCATACAAAACTTAGCATGGCTATATGTACAAAACTTTTTAAAAGTCATATTTTTCATGACAGTTGTAATTAATTAATATCATATAAAAAAGAGAAGTTGTCCTTTTCCCATTTGAGAGAACTGCTTCAAACTTTACACAGCAACTTTGGCATGCCACTACTGCCAGTCTTCTACTGGTGTCTTTGCCGTAAGAAACACAAAGAAGAGCAGGTAACAAACTACAGGCAGTCTTCACGTTTTCAATGGTGTATCCCTGAACTGGAAAGCCCAGGCTAACCCAATCCCATCAGGTCTCGAAAGTGAAGTAGGGTCAGCCCAGGTCAGCATTTGAATGGGAGATCATCAAGGAATACCAGGGTCACTATGCAGAGGCAAGCAATGGCAAATCACCACTGAATATCTCTTGCCTTTACAATCTTATGGGGTTGCCATAAGTTGCCTGTGTCTTGACAACCAAAAAATAAAATCTAGGTTGAGGTGGCTGCTCAAAGTTTAGTTCACATCAGAGCTACAGCATACCTACACTAGAAACCTATATTGGTTTAATACAAGGTTAAGCACTGTGCCTTCTCCAGAGTAACTGCAAGTGTTGTAGATTCAGGTGAGTAGCCGTGTTGGTTTGAAGCAGCAGAACAACATTTGAGTCCAGTGGCACCTTTAAGACTAACAAAGTTTTATTCAAGGTATAAGCTTTCGTGTGCAAGTAGGAGTCGTAGTTTGACAGGGTGCCAAGAATTCTATTACACATCTCTCAGCCAATCAACAGGCTGGTTCCAAGTTCACGGGTGGAGGCTGAGCATGATGTACTTCAGCACCCTCTCCACTAAGCACACTGCCAGCCCTTAGGGATTAGGGAGCCAGGGAGTTCCTATTCTACTCCCTCCTAGAAGGAAACTGGAGAGTCCAATGTCATCTGGGGCAATCTCCCATGTCCTGTTTGCACAATTAAAGGCAGCAAAACAGGGCTCTCTCATGCACGCAGGAGGAGTCCCTGGCTGTCTTCCTGGTCCCCCTCCCATTTAGAAACAGGAGCTTGTCCCAAACCTTGCAAAAATCACAATTTCTCATTTCCTGGTGGAAAAGTTACTGTAGGGAGCAGAATGTAACATTTGCATGAAAAAGCTATGCTCACTTGTCTCCCTCATCGTGAAAAAGAAGATCAACCATGAAGCCCTAGAGAGGTCACGGGGGCCCTTTGGAGTGATCTTCCATTTTCCATTGGAAGAGATTGGCCACGTGGCTCTTCTTGAAATTCAGAGATGCTCTGTTCTATTTTACACCATTAAGGAATTTGTAACTTGTGGGCTTACCCTAAAATCAGTCACCTGACCTTAGTTCTAAAACTAAAGAGGGATGCAACAGAATAAGAGCCCAGATGGATCAGACCAATGGTCTATCTAGTCCAGCATCCTGTCTCACACAGTGACCAATCAGTTCTTCTGGGTGGCCAACAACACGACATAGAGGCTGAGGCTTTCCCCTAATGTTGCCTCCTGGCTATGGGATTCAGAGGCTCAGTGCTTCTGAAGGTGGAGGTTCCCCTCAGCCACCTCAGTTAGAAGCCATTGACAGACTTATCCTCCATGAATCTATTGAATCCCCTTTTAAAGCTGTTTCTTCTTGAGGACATCCCTGCCTCCTCTGGCAGCTAACTCCACATTTTAATCACTCTCTGTGTAAAGCAGTCTGTTTTAGTTGTTCATATTAACATGGTTTTTAACCCACTCCTCACTCTGACAGCCCTTATCTGTGGACCTAAAAACATTACAGGGCCTGGACATGTGCACCACCACGCCAACCCCTAACGATTACCCTGTCCCCAAGAACCACAGTTACTAGGGTCCCCCTGTTAAAAACCTGTTATAGGGACCCTTAGGTTACAATATGCTCTGGAAAAGAAACTCCATATTTCTTTTCTGAAAATGTGAAATTGGGGTTTATTCGACAATGATTCACTAAATTCAGTTTATGTAAGATAATTCCAAGCTTCTCAGAACTCACCAGCCAGAAGCAATTTAGACTTGTTATATAACATTTTTACTTGAAAAGGAGATTTCAGAAAGCTACATCATATCAGAAATTAGCATGGCCAAAGAAATGCATAACCGTTACATGAAAGAGATTTGCAGTAGTACCACATAGATAGTAAAAAAGAGTGTTTATCCAACTGCTGCGTTACCATTAGTTTAACCAGAGATCTGGGGGGGGGGATTTGAGCTAATTGCCCTTGTATCAGGCCTAACAGGATGTTTCCCCTAAATGCAACCATGTATTCCCTTTGTAGATTTGGATGTGGATTAAAAACTTCACAGTTATGCAAGTCTCCAGCATGTGATTCATTTTCCCTGATACTAATAACTCCTCATCTAGTTAACGAATGAAAGCACTGAGGTCTAGAACATATTCAAAATCTACAACTTATATAAAATTAATCACAGTCAATGCAAATAAGCATTTTCCATGTAAGCACCCACCCCCACATTTTGAAGAATTTCATAAGCAACAAAACCTTCTCCATGTTTAATATAATTCAGTAAAACAGTACCGTTAATGAAACATTAAAAAGCAAGGACATCACTACACATAGACTGCATTACAGTTTGAATTTTATTAGGTCCTTTCTAAGAGAAAAAAGTGATCTATGAAAACAATTTTTAATAATACTAAACAAGTATTTATTTTGTTGATATTTGGGTTTATGTACTTCATTTAGACCCTGTCTTCTCCCTCAATGAGTACCCAAAGTTTTCCCATGGCTCTCCTCTATTTCAGAGGTAAAACAAACTAAAGACCATAAATCACCATTAATACTGAATTTCTAAATTTTCCATTAGCGGGGTTTATAAGATTATGCATGGGAAAGAGCAGGTAAAGAAAGAGGTACTTTTCTCCCTTTCTCACAATACAAGAACTCGTGGGCACTCCATGAAACTGCAGAGCGGTCGGGTTAGAACGGATAAAAGGAAGTACTTCTTCACCCAAAGAGTGATTAACACATGGAATTCACTGCCACAGGAAGTGGTGGGTGCTACAAGCATGGACGGCTTCAAAAGGGAATTAGATAAGCATATGGAGCAGAGGTCCATCAGTGGCTATTAGCCACAAGGTATAGCTAGGGGCCCTGGGGCAAGTGATGCTCTGTCTTCTTGGTGCTTGGGGGGGGGGGGTCAACAGTGGGAGGGCTTCTAATGTCCTGGCCCCACTGCTGGGCCTCCTGATGGCACTGGTATTTCTGGCCACTGTGTGACACAGAGTGTTGGACTGGATGGGCCTTTGGCCTGATCCAACATTGGCGTCTCTTATGTTCTTATGTTCTTATGTTATGGTAATGAAAAGTGTTGAAAATGCACTTGATTGTCTCTGATTGTCTCTGAGATTTACTATGATCAATAATGGTTACAGTCCTGAATACAGTTACCAGAAGGTATGTTATAGACTTCCTCTTTTTTTGAGAAGGGTCAATGGCACAGAAGAGAGAAAATGACTTGCTTCTAGGATTAGTTTTATTAACATATTAAATAGGCAAGCAATTAACCACAAACTTGTGGAGAATCTGACAAACATTCCTAGGGGAAATTTATTCCCCGTTCTTTAAATGCGAAATTGACAAGGCTCACACCTTAACATATGAGTTTTGCTTTTGCATTTAATAGTTTCACTGTGTCTGAGAAGAACCTGACAAAATCCATCACACCATATCTTTAGGCACTTTTAAACAAATCCTGAAGATGAGTATTTAGAAGCTGAATTCATTAATAGCAAGTAACTAAAGAAGAATAAATGTCTGCTTGCTCATTTGCTGGAAAGTTTGGTTTGTTGCACTAGATGTTTTCTCTTTGGATCTGCCCTCAGGTCAACAAAATCTATCAAGAATTCAGCTCAACTTGAAAACTGTGGCATTTTGTTCCCATTGGGACCTACATCAACATGACAGTACAGCCAAATCTCTACATACTGGACTGAGATTTGACCAGGCTTTTCTTAGGAATACTCACTACCAGTGGGGTTTTCTTCTACTTCACTGAAAAATAAAATCCCACAGTTCTTTTGTTCTTAGGTGGGACTTCTATACAGCCTGCTTTTCAAGTTTCAGAAGTACATCACAAATTCCCAGTGGAGTCACCTTTTCTTCTGGAACATTAACGGCAAATTTGGTCTGTGATAAAACTGTAGGAAACTGTAGCAGCTTCTAAGGCTAGAGCCCCAATATGCCCCACTTTGCTCTGGCACGCACCCCAAAAAGTGCGGCATTCAGACCTTTTTCACCAGCAGCAACACTGACATACCCATGGAACACAGGGAAGGGCCATTAGGATCAGTGCTAATGGCTTAGTCGCCATTTTTATCAGACAGACAAGGGCAGCTTCAGGGGTTAGAGCACAACAAGGAAATGAAATCCTGGAAGAAATGGAGAGGAGGGCAGGGTAAACTAGCATCGCCCTCACAGAAGAATGGCAGCAGGGGATGGCCAGAGGCAAAAGGAACTGTTCTCACAAAGGCACTGTGGAGCTCTGACAGATGGGGAAGGAGAAGACGCTGCCACACCTCCCCTTGGCGGAGGAGAGCAGTCCAGCCTGACAAACCTCCCCAATCTGGAAGGAGCCAGTCTGACTGGAGACGAGGATTACTAACCTCCAGGTGGAGTTTGGAGTTCTCCTTGAATTATAATTTATCTCCCCACTACAGATATGAGTTCCCCTGGAGGAAAAGGCTGTTTTGGAGGATGGACTCTACAACATCACATCCTTGATGAACTCTCTCCCCAAACTCCACCCTACTCTGGCCCCACCCCCAGACCTGCAGGAATTTCCTAAACTGCAGTTAGCAACCCTACTGGAAAGACCTGAGCCAGGCTGGAAAGAAATCCAGCCTTTGTTCCTTTGTGGTCCGCCCGTTACTGAAGAGTTTGCCCCAGAGAGGCTTCCCTTCCTTTTCTGTGTAAGAGGAGGACTACACGTGTTTGGGGGAACCATCAGCCATACCACTCCAATCTTCCTGAAGGAGTGGTCTCTGGACAAAAGAACCCACTTTTTAAAGCCCTGTCCTCTGCTGGTGGCTAGGCCCAGCAGCATATACAACAGCAGCAAACAAACTAAAAAACCCAGGCCCCAAGGAGGCGAGACTTGCCGTTACCAGGGCCAGGGCGTTTTCGGTGGCAGCTCCTTACTGGTGGAACGAACTCCCAGACGAGATCAGGGCCCTGCTGGACCTCTCACAGTTCCGCAGGGTCTACAAGACAGAGCTCTTCCACCAGGCTTTCAAATAGGAGCCACCACCACAGTTACCATCAATCCGGAATATCAGACTGGCCCGCTCTGAGCCTCACCGGCGAACATCTGGATCGTGGGACTGATTTTAAGATCTGAAGACAGAAGGAATGCAGATACGCCATTCATCTTAAAGTTACTCTGCTGTAGCGAGCACTTTATTGTTAAGATTGTTTTTTAAGGGATTTTAATATTTTTATTGTTTTATTTGTATCAGCCTGTCGGCCGTCTCCTGTAAGCCGCCCAGAGCCTGTTCACAGGGTGGGCGGGGTATAAATATAAAATAAATAAATAAACACACAAAAACCAAGCACTTGACTTGGGGGGGGGGGCTTTGTTTTCTTATTCCTTCATGGAGTATGCAGTTAACATAAAATTTAGGCATCATCATCACTTCTGCATATCATCAGACTATAAGCTTTTTGCAATAACACCTGTCTCAAGGGAATAGAGAAATGGCTTTTTGATAAATAAGAAAAAATAATGTAAATGACAATGAATTTTATGGATGCCATTATTTTATGGATTTGCAAGCCTGTATTGATCTATGTGCTAGAGAAAAGCAAGTAGAGAATTTAGAAGGGGGGGGAGAGAGAGTAATAAATCCTACTACTATAGTGACAAATAAAAAAGAACATGTGGGAAAGGTTTATCACTACAGTTGCCAACTTCCAGGTGGTAGCTGGAGGTCAGGTGGTGTTTAGATCACCTGGGACTGTAACTGATTTTCTGGTGGCAGAGATCAGTTCACCTGGAGAAAATGGCCCCTTTGGAAGGTGGACTCTATGGCATTATGCCCTACTGAAATCCTTCCCTTTCCCAAACCCCACCCTCCACAGGCTCCACCCCCAACATTTTCCAGGTATTTCCCAACCTGGAGCTGGCAACCCTACCCAAATAAAGTTTTGATTACAGAAAACCTAGAAAGCTCCCGAGATCAGTACAGGGAAAGAAAAGACAGGAATGGCAGCAAATAGAGCTGGCCAGAGGCCTCCCACCAGCAGCCCTAGTTGCCCACTGCCGCTCAGAGCTGTGGAGGGAGAATTTTTTAAAAAAGAAACAGTACTAAATCACTTCCAGGTTTTCCACAGAAGTGACCCAGTAGTGTAGCTGATGCTATCCCCCCATGTCCCAGCCAGTGTTCCCTCTAAGCTGAGTTAGTGTGAGCTAACTCACAGTTTTTTAGCCTCCGGCTCACACATCTTTGGCTTAGCGCTCAGGAAGGATGGCTCCAGAGCAAATTAATTTATGCAGCAGCCAAATCGTTCACTCACAACTTTAATGCCAGTCGCTCACTAGGGCGCTGCTGCCTGCTTGTCCCCCCCCCTCGCTGGGGAGTGATGCGTTGGGCTGTGTATTGCCCAAACTGTCAAAAGTGGCCGTCGCTCGCTTCGCACGATCGCGAAACGCTTCAGTCCTCCATCTTAGCCAGACCGGAAGCCCTACTCATGATTTTTCTAAACGTTCTCAAACAATTACTAGTAAGACCTGAAGGGGTTACAAAGATTTTTTCAGGACAAATCAGAATTTCAATGCGTCTGAATGAGCTCCACCAACCCCTTCCACCAGTTTGTCCTTCCCTGATCAAACGTTCCCTCACAAACTAAGAGGCATGACAACAGTATCAGTCTTGTAAGCCTCAGGTGGTGGGGGGGGAGACCCCATGACAGCCAACATGGTGTAGTGGTTAAGAGCAGTGGACTCTGATTTGGAGAACCGGGTCTGATTCCCCACTCCTCCACATGAAGCCTGCTGGGTGACCTTGGGCCAGTCACAGTTCTTTCAGACCCCTCTCAGTCCCACCTACCTCACAAGTTGCCTGTTTGGGGGGGGGGGTGATTGTAAGCTGCTTTGAGACTCCTTAGGGCAGAGAAAAGCAGGGTATAAAAACCAACTCTTCTTCCTCAATGTGGATACTGCCCAGAATTTTCAGCAGTGGCAGTCTGGCCATTTACACTTACAGGGAAATCTCCCAGTGGGACACTGCCTCTGTCTGTCCTTTCCCTAGCAAACTTTTCCTCACAAAGAAAGAGGCATGACAACAGCACCGGCCTCAGTAGCCCTCATCAGCATGGGCCATTTAAACATACAGGGAAATCTCCCAATGGGACACTGCCCTGGGGGCTGCTTGGGGCCAGGAGCAAGCAGAGCAACTCTGCCTGTGTCTCATCAGCAATGACAGTTGGTGTCAGGTCACCAATTGTCTCCTTCTGCAGTGCTTCCACTTTGGGGGATAATTTATAAAAACATTTATATCCCACCTTCCCTCATGGTCCAAGGTAACTAACAATAAAGGTTTTTAAAATGCACCAGAATAAAATAACAAACCCTTAAGCTCTCCCTTCCTCCTGCTCCCCCATAAGTCCTTGCAAACAAGCAGGCCTTGCAGTGTCTCCTGAAGCTCTCTAAGGAGGTGGTTTCCCTCACTTCTTCAGGGAGTCCATTTCACACAGCAGGAGCCAGAATGGGAAAGGTCTAGGCTCTGGTCAGTGCTAAATGAGCCACTCTACACATGAGCCACTCTACAAGACTGTATTTGCTGCACAGAGACATATGGAAGGAGACGGTCCTTCAAATATGTGAGTCCCAGGTCATGAAGGGCTTTAAAGGTCATAACCAGCACCTTGAATTGAACTCAAAAACAGGCACAGCCAATGTAGATGTTTCAAAATGAGCAACATCAGTTCCCAGCAGCTAGCCCCTGACAATAGTCAGGCTGTCAAATTCTACTGTAGCTTCCAGGTTGTCTGCAAGGGTTTTATTTAGGACTGCATTTGATTAAAGCAGTCTTAAACTGTGATTTTTAATTCTGGTTTTATGTTTTATATATACTCCAATTTAAATATTTTATCAATATTGTAAGCCACCTTGAGCTCTTTAAGGAGGAAAGGCAGCTAAATAAATATTGTAAATAACTAAATATAGGCATGTTGAAGGGTATGTTGCATTAATCCAACCTTGAGGTTACAGAAGCATGGATCAGCATGGTCACAGGTAACGTGAGAGTTGGCAAACCAGATGCAGCTGATAGAAGGTACTCCTGGCCACCATGCCAACCTATTTTTCAGAGAGCAAGGGAGGGTCCATGAGCACTCGCAAGTTTTTAACCTGCTCTGAAAAAGCCAACTTTACCCCATCTAGGACAAGTGGATTTAAACTCTCTAGAATATCAGCCTTCCCAACCAGCATTACCTTTGTCTTGTCTTGATTCAGCTTCAGTTTGTTCTGCCGTAGCCATCTGACCACAGCCTCAAAGCACCAAGACGGATGGCATCTGGAGGCTTGGACAATGAAATACAGAGCTGAGTGTCATCTGCATACTAACAATCTCATTCTCAGTTTGTTGGCCTCATATGTATACTAAAGAGCATGGGTGAGAGAATGTAACCTTGTGGCACTCCACAAAACAAATTCCACCTAGTTAATTCTTCATTTCCAGTAGAGGTTCTTTGTGTCTGGCCAGACAGAAAAGAGTGAAGCTACCAAAGGGCCCTTAGCACCAACTCTGTATTCAAGGCAGTAGATAAGAATGGAGTGGTCAACTGTGTCAAAGGCCACTGAAAGATCTAACAGTCTCAACAAGGAAGATTGCCCTCTGTCTAACTTTGAGTAAGGATTGTCCACCAGTGTAACTAAAGCCATCTTGGTACCAAACCAGTCTAAAACCAGACTGCAATGGATGAGACTGAAATGGACGAGGTAATGCCCACTGCTGGCCCCACCTAATCTGACTGGTCATGCAATGCTAGCTCGTAACACACAGCATGTGTACTGAAGAAATGCATATAAGGTTATGGGCAAACTGTCCACTAACTAATAGAATAATTCGAATCTAGCAGTGCCATCCAAAGCAGAGATGCACCCTTCTAAGCTCACTGATTTCAGTGGTCACTCCTCTCCCAGCTTTGCCTGGGCTAAAGGACAGCATGACAGCAAACATGTCCCCTCCTCCTGTGGCCTAGAACTCTCAGTGTACAGCTTGGCAGGGAAAGCAAAATGGTCTTCTAAAGGGCCAAAGGGGGGGAAGGGAGAATGACACATGCCATTTTGAAAGTGGACTTTTCATAGCAGCGATTGAGGGAGCATCCACACAGATGCTCTCCTGCAGCCACAATGAATAATCCCTAAATCAAAGCAGGTTCATTTTGATCCTGTTTAAAGAGGAAAGCCTGGGGAATACCACAAGTTGCTCTAAGAATGACCCCAACATTGTGACAACTTTCTTTTTAAATAAGGGTGCTTCCTGCTCTTGATACAGTGAAGAAATCCCATGTGGGACTCAAACAAATAAATCTGATTTAAAGAGTGAAAAGTGCTTCCTGAAGGTATTGGAAATAAAATCCCACGCCTGCAATCCATGAAGTATTTAGACTAACCTAGACCAGGATCTTTAATCCTAACTATAATAAAATTCTATGCAAAAATTATTTCTGCTGACTAAGAATATTCCCAGAGTTTAAAGGGCAGCTCTGACAACCACTTTAGTACATGGTGACCATCTTGCCTACATGGGTTGCTAGCCTCTTCAGCCTATAGCAAGACATGCACCTGCAATTATGTGCTGCATTCAGCTTTTGATTGTATGAATAGGCCCTAACAAGACATTAAATTAAGCTGACAAAGGCTATGCATTTATAGCCTGATGAATTGTTAAACCGTCATGCAGCTCCCTTACAAAACTAGTTAGAAAGCACCCCAATGTCATCTAAAGGTTGCAAAGTGCCTTAAAGAATTCCAACAACTAAATCAATACTTTAATTAAAGTAGATTGAATTAAGTATCCAGGGACCTTACTTATTACAGGCAAAAGAAAAACAACCCTTGCACACTCCCCCAATTTTTGATATTAAATAAGACTCATTAATAAGCTCTAGCAAGGTTAATTAATAGATAATGTCAGTTAAATGTGATGCCACATAATTGTAGTGTCTAGCTACCAGGGGAAAAAAATGCCTGTCAAATAACAAAGAGGAAAATACCACCTGGTATTTTCAAAGCTAGTCTGGGCAGCAGAAAGCACATAAGGAATGTGTACCTTTATGGATATCCTTAGACAGCTGTGAATTGATCCACACCAATACATAAAGACATTACAAACCCATAATTGGTTGTTAAGGTATACACAGGCCATAAACCCCAACATTAAAGACTTCCCAGTTTAAGAATGCTTCAATCTAACCCCAATTTGGTGCTCAAATTTGACACTTTGAATAATTGAGTTTTGTGTGCAAGAAACAAACAGCACTTTTGGGCATCACAGTAAACTGTGGTCAGATTGAAGATTCCCTAAAACTTTGAAATTGGTGCAATGCAGAAGAGTGGGAGAGAAGACAAGGACCATGGAAGCCCTGGTGGCAGCAGATAAGCATTACAAGTAGTTGTCCATTTGAGAAAAAACTCCCCATGCATGTGACTCAAGACACCTGCTGCTCTTGCAAACTCATTCATACCTATTTAATTTTGTTTTGAGTTTAGCTGCTGACTTCGAACTCATACATAATTATCACTCTTTTACAGATTTTTTGACAGGGTACAAGAATCTCTTACATGTTAGCTAAATGAGCCTGAAAATATGGCTGCAACTTAAGCAATTATGTGGTCATGACATTAATGGTATTACTCATGTCTACAGCAAGAAACATTACTCCAAAATCCTTAGAGTCTTTACCTGATAAATGGAGAGGTTTTACTTTCCAGTCCAAAGACAATTATCTGTTAACAAAAACCAATCTAATTCTTATGAATAATATATGTTAGGATGTCACTCATTCAGAAAGCACTAATTTTTTTCAATAAAAACTGATATCTAAGAATAATCCAACATGAGCAGATTATCTCCATATGAATATGTTCCCAGAGTCACAGATATTCACTCAATGACAAACAAGTCTTTCTTTTACCTTTCTCAGTCTGGCAAAACCAGCACATGCCACAGATTAATTGACAGTGATTCCTGGCTCACTTTGTCAACTGAACTCTGTTGCAAGTCCTAACCCGTTTCTTTCAGACCCACAAAAGACAACATAGAATAAGACGAGAGGAGCCACAGACTGGCCCTGCACTGGCTGCCAGTTGAGTTCCAGATTCGCTTCAAGGTGTTAGTAATAACCTTCAAAGCCCTATATGGCCTGGGACCAACGTATCTGAGGGACTGCCTCTTTCCATATATGCCTCAAAGAGCTTTACGCTCTATGGTCCAACATCTTCTGGTGATCCCTGGCCGCAAAGATGTCTGTCTTACCTGGGCCAGGGCTTTTATGGCCTCCCTAAGGTCTCTGTCACCCATTTATTAACAGCTGAAATTAAAAGATGCCTGCTCCTTGGGAGGAAAGCGATGGCGAACCTAAACAGCATGATAAAAAGTAGAGACATCACCCTGCCAACAAAAGTCCGCATGGTCAAAGCAATGGTATTCCCAGTAGTCATATATGGCTGCGAGAGTTGGACTATAAGGAAGGCCGAGCACTGAAGAATAGATTCTTTTGAACTATGGTGCTGGAGAAGACTCTTGAGAGTCCCTTGGACTGCAAGAAGATCAAATCAGTCAATCCTAAAAGAAATCAACCCTGACTGTGCCCTGGAAGGCCAGATAATGAAACTGAAGCTCAAATACCTTGGCCACCAAATGAGAAGGGAGCACTCACGGGAGAAGAACCTGATGCTGGGAAAGATTGAAGGTCAAAGAAGATGGGGACGGCAAAGGATGAGATGGTTAGACAGTGTCATAGATGCAACGAACATGAAATTGAGCAAACTTCAGAGGACGGTAGAAGACAGGAAGGCCTGGCGTGATCTGGTCCATGGGGTCTCGAAGAGTCGGACTCGACTGAGCGACTGAACAACAACAACAATCGCTCATTTGTTATCAACTGGCCAGGGAATCTCTCACAACCAGCCAATTCTATTCTTAGACTATGCCAGTGTTCCCTCTAAACTGAGTTAGTGTGAGCTAGCTCACAGTTTTCTAGCCTCCGGCTCACATGTTTTTGTCTTAGCTCAGGAAGGATGGCTTCAGAGCAAACTAATTTATGCAATAGCCAAATTGCTCACTCACAACTTTAATGCCAGTAGCTCACAAAAGTAGAATTTTTGCTCACAAGACTCCACAGCTTAGAGGGAGCATTGGCTGTGACACCATTTTAATGTATACTACTGTGTTTTAAATTTCTAATTATACTTACTGTATTGTTGAAATGTTGTTACCCACCCTGAGCATGCTTGTGGGAAGGGTAGGACATAAATATGAAAAAACAAAATAATATAAAAGATCTCCTTAGGAAGATAGTGCTGTTCAATTCCCTCTCCGGCAAAGGGTGAGGGAAAGGGGCTGGCATTTGCTGATGACTCACGGAAGGCAGACAGTGAGAATGGGCATGCCCAAGAGGGTGCACACACAGCATGGGGGGGGCAACATAGGAGGAGGCCATATAAGGCACCTTCATGCCATCCCCCATCTCTTTGACCCAGCTCCAGACAAAAGATTCTAGCTTAGGGCCAGTATTCCATTCTCTCTCTTTCCCCCTCTCCTTCTCTCCATTTTTACATATATTAGTTTTATCATTTCTATCCCATTCTCTCCACCAGAGGTGCTCAGGGTGGTTTACAGACAATTAGAAAGTATATTCTTGATTATTTTAATGTGACTTGTATGGTTTTAAAGTTTATAACCAAGCACTTTGAAGTGAGCCCGAAAGCAAACCGGTAGCCAAAGTACACATCTGAAAACAGATGAAATACATGCTCTGTAATGTACACCAGGTAGTGATCTTGTTGCTGCAGCTTGAACCAGCTGATGCTTTAAAAAAAACAAAACACTTTCAAAGGCAACCCATGATTGAACACACTGCAGTAGCCTTAATGGATGAAATCAGGACAAGGGCAATGGCGATCAAATCTCATTTTCTCAAGAAAGGGGCCACAGCAGGTAAACCAATCAAAGCTAGATCATGGTGTAACATGCCCCAAAGGAGACCTGAGCCTCCACATTGTAAACATAGTTCTTCTAATAAGAACTTTTTTAGTGAAACCCCACAGAGAACAGGCTGATTCTTCAATCACAGAGCTGGTATAGAATCAGCATTCTTCCCACACTGAGCTTCAGTTTATCAGCTCTCATCCAGGCTGTTCCCACCTCAATCACCTGTTTAGAACATCCACAACCTCACCTGATGGTTCTAAAAAGGAGATTACAATAAAATAAAATTTATTTTGAAAGACTGTTCTTGGTCTTTTTTCCATGCTGAAGACATTGTGGCAGCTGAGGAGACTCATCTTCTGCACCCCTTTTCATGCCTACTACAGTACCTCCCTTTCCCCATTTTTATATCAGGACAAGCTTGATAAGTATCCATCACCAGGAACAAACTACTAATAATGGAGAAAGACACTGAGTCCACTTATCATTGACTACTAAGTAGTCCAGTCTTCCAGGAAAGGCCATTTACCTTTATTCTCTCATTGACTGAAATTATTAGTACAGTGATACTCAGTGGCTTGGGAACCACATGTGGCTCTTCTGGGCACTCTTTCTCAATGTAACACCTGCCCCATGTTTCAGGAAAGTTGGCAAGGCTCTTGCCTGTGATTGCCCTCTTGAAACAGCCACTGCCAAAGTAACAGGTGCAGGCCTCAAGTCAGGGATGGAGGTAAATATGGCTTTTCTGGTTCATGCTCCTTGTGGAGGTGGAGTGAATACCACTGGGTTAGTACCAAACTCATATGAGACTATATGAGGAAAGAGCATGGGAAACTGTAATGGCAAAGTTGGCAAAGTAGAAATGAGGTTTGGCCCACAGGTCTGACATTTCAACACATACAAAACCGAATTATGTAACCCTATACTGGGCACTGTAATCTTGCAAGACTTTTATCCTGGTTACAGCACTTTAAACAAACAGAAATCAAACAATGGAAGTGCCATTTTTCTTTATAGTTGCAAGTCAGGAAAGAGAAAATCTTTCTGGCACAGTGAGAGCACTTGCCAAGACAGGAAAGAGCAGAGTAAACCACTAAAAAACATGGACAAGAAGTGTATTAATTTAACTTCTTGTGGAGCTTTGGTTTCCTAATGTGGATCAGGATGGCAGAATCTTTCACAACCTGGTAGATATCGAGCTACCAGGCCTTTGAACATGGTCTTAATAATTATGTCTTATGAGAGGTACACTTGATATGACTTAGGACTAGGCACAGTGCCTGGCAAGAATCAGTTCTAGGTCCCACAGAGGTAGAAAGCAATGCAGTAGAGCTACGCTGCTGAATCAGTTAACAGACGAGCCACTAGACTAACAAGTGCTCTAAGAATGGGACTTCAGAATACAATTCCAAAGTTATATTTTCAAAGAGCCAGCCACCTGTGAGGAAGACTGGAGAAAGGGGGAAGGGTGAGCCTAATTTGATGTAAATGGGACTTCACCCCCTCATTTCCTAATGAGTGGATGACTCATTCATCTCTTATCTGTAGGGCAACAAAACAGCAGCAACACTTCTCATTCCCATTACTGCCCTGGAACAAAAATGTGTTGTGTTTTTTTTTACAGAAAACCACTGGCATGTTGAGGTTATTTAGGGCAAGTGACCACCAACTTACTCTGTTATTTGCAGCTTCTCTTGCAGATTGTTTAATGTGAGCATTCAAATAAAAGTCTAGCATTTTTTCTACAAATAATGGCAAGAGCCCTAATTATTTTCTATTTGCCTCAAACATATCCATTAACCAAAAAATTCAGGATTTACAAGATGAGCCTCTGAACATTTAAAAAAAAATCACCTCCATGCATACAGGAGTAAAAGGCACAGTATGTTTATTCTCAGTTTTCTTTGCAACATAATACCAATGGTTTTAAAGCTCTCCCAAGTGCATTTTATGGAAACAACATAGATCCTAACAGACAGCTTGTCACTTGTTGGGGTTTGCTTGTTTTTAAGAGTCTACAAACTGCAGCTTTGCAGAGACTGGCAAAACTCTGTAATCCCCTTCATTCAGTTCTGAGGAAAATATACATTTAATCATTTTTACCAGAGGATGAAAATCATCAATGCAACACAGAAATATAAGATTAATTTGGAAGCTTTAGGTGGTTATTAATAATTTGGGACAATCTGTATTGCAAGACTATTAGAAAATATCTTGTCACATTTCTGTTGCAGAGAAGCAATGAATACTAAGGGGTTGTTCCAAACAAATCCCTTCAAAATTTCCAGTTTTAACAGGTAGTGCTAATCTGGCTGGTGAAAGATCCCATAGGAGACAGAGAGAAGGAGCAGCAGCTACAAACAAAAACTCTCTGATGAAGTCACTGAGTTTGAACCAGCTTCCTACTGTTCCCCATTTCTATTATCACAATATCTTTCTAGAATCATATCTTGATCCCAAGCATGGGTAGAAGTACATTCTTGCTGCAGCTCAACAGCTGCACTGTGGGTATCCTATGATTTCTTTGAAAGGTTACATGGGTTTTTCAGTCTTAGTAAAGGTGAAGCAGCCTCACAGCCAAGACTCAAATAAAGGGGTAAATACACATGAAACTGCAGAGCAGTGTTGCAAAGGTTCTGTCTTGCGGACATATATCAGGGGTTTTGCTCACTTTTAACAACATTCCGATCAGGACTTTAGCTGGATTTCTGTAACAGAAATTGCTCACTCCCTAACAGGAAAAATAAGAGCAAAACAGACAAGATGCTAGAAAATCCGTGGTTTAGACAGGCATACATGACAGCAAGTAAGAGGAGAAGCAGCAATTTTCTGCTATTTTAACTTCCCAAATTAAAGTAAAATGCCTTTTGCACCAGTGGGCTTGCTCACTTAAAACTAAAAATAAGCTTCTCTATAGAACTTGAGAGAGCTGCATAGGGAAAATGTTCTGTAATGTTAGTGTGAAATGAGTAAGATTGTACCATAAACTAGGCTCATTTTTTAATGCTCTTTTTTATCCTACAGATTTACTATTACAAAAGATTGAATTGTTTGGTGATCATATTACACTGATGATTTCATCTGTATATTCAGAGTCAGAGTACTGAACAGGACTGATTCATCAATCAGGAAAGATGAGATGGTGACCTCAGGTGCCAGATTTGAGAGGGGTGGCAGCCCCCCTTCCTACCTACCACCACCATCTCTGCCCATTAGCCAGAGAAGTCAATATTCCTTATCTCTTCCCCTGAGCCCCTCTGAAAGCCACACATATCCTATGGGGTTTCCCAAACCACCATGAAATTCATTTCTCGCAAGAGCTTGTCCATTATTTTTGTTGCAAATACAATAATGGTCAAATTGTCTCGAAAAGCAGAAATCTTGCCAGAGTCAATATAGAGCACACACAGGTTTTAGAGACAGTCATAATGGGAGGGAAAGGACATGAACAATTAGTTCTCTCTAACTCCCTGGGAGGGGATAACAGCAGGAACAACAGCAAGGTAGAGGTGGCAAGTTGCAACCTCAAATGGCAGTATGCCTTAAGGCACCACTAATATTGTGTGTTCAAAATCAAGTTTGCTTTCTTAACTGTGAGTCACAAAATCAGGCATATTTTGTTTAAGGCAACTTCTCAGAGATGGCAGAGCTATGCTAAAGCTCAGATTAACACTTTCTAAAATACATGAGCAAAGTCTTTTCATTGAGAGGCCAATTCACATCCATAATAACAAAAATATCTTCACATTGGGACTGTAGCACCACAATTTCCTTTTAGATAGTTATTAAACAGAAACCCCGTCTGAAAATAATGCCCAATGAGGGGACTTTTTCACGCAAGTGAGAAAAGTTGTCTCTGGCTGAGGTCACAAACATTCAATAATCCACTTTCAATGTACTTTCAATGTACTTTCCAACTGGAATTTTACTGTGTGAATTGGCAAACTCAAATTTGAAAGTGCATTGAAAGTGGATTGAAAGTGAATTATTCAGTGTGTGTGACCGCAGCCACTGTGTTTCACATGGATGTAACCAAACCCATTCCAAACAACCACTTTGCCCCACTTATGAAAACTGAGATGGTATAGTCTCTGTATGAGGCTTCTCCTAACTCAGGATCACAAACTATTCACTTAACTGCATAGAAATGTCACCAAGGAATCCATTTCAACCTCCATTAAGTTGTATTGCTTATCTTTGCATCTTGTTTGAAATTTAAGAAATCTGACCTTTCAAGGCTGACTGTGAGAAAGTGGACAAAGACAAGAGTCAGCAGACCTAACTTCTTCATAAAGAAACTTTAGCCATCTCCATGATATTCAAAGTTGACTTTCTACCCAAAGAACAGAAAGTCATGATTTGTAAAATTGGGTGTTTCTTTGCTCCTGTCCTCAGGAAGAGCAGAATGTGCATCTTTTACTGAGTGCCATTAGCATTTTTAAACAGCTGGTATTAGAATCCAGTTCTGCAGCCTTGCCAAATCACTTGGACTAGACAGATAAAATATTTATGCTAACAGGCCAGATCGTCCAGACCAATGGAGCTGCGCTTGGCTCAAATCTGAAAGCAGGGAATGCGAACCAGCACAGTTTTAAAAAAGGTTCAAGCAACAGAATGCTGATTTAAGTAAATACAGTTGCATGAAGGAAATCTGCACTCTGTTGCCACTGAAAGCATTTGAATGGAAGAGGAGTCAATGGAGGTGAGGTAAAATGACAAATAAACCTACATACATGACCTCATCTTTCTGGTTTTCTTCCTGAATTGATTCTGTACATTAAGAATATTCTATTATCATCATGGGCTTTCATATTTTTCAATGATTAATACAGCTACTCCCTTTCTTTTCAATAGCTATTCAAAATGGTATTCAGCGTGTATTATATTGCTTTCTTTTTTAATTCCCTGTTTCACCTGTTCAGGTCAACCACACCTAGAATTGCCTTCTTTGACCTGCAACTGCCTCTCTACCTGTCCCGCATTCTTAATCTGCTAACAATCCGGAGCAGGTTGACTTTGCTCAAGCAGTGATGGAAAAGGAATTTTGAGATATACCCCTCCCCCACCCCAAAACCGCTCCTCAAGACAGATGAGAAAATGAAAGGCTGGACAGCATCATTCTATTAAGTCCAGATACCCTCTACAGCATTTTCAACATTCCCTTTGAGAATCAGCAATACAGCATTCGGGAAAGATATAACTGCTTCATTGCGGCTTACTGCTTAGCCAGCGTGCTGAAGTATTCATTTGGATCTGTCATGCAGCAGATCTCTGTTTAGCATAGAGTGTTGTAAATGGGGAAAACAAATATTGTTCCATTATGCACTGACCACTCAAACTCTTTGTTAAGCAGCTAGTTGTCGAGTGACTGCCCCGGGTCCCGGACTTACCTCTTTTATGTTACTGCTGCCCTTAATTTGCCAGATGCTGAGAGCCCATTCCTAGACATTTCTTTTATTTATTCCACATGTATTCCAGTGTTCCCTCTAAGCTGAGCTAGTGTGAGCTAGCTCACAGTTTTTTAGCCTCCGGCTCACACATTTTTGTCCTAGCTCAGGAAGGATGGGGCTCCAAAGCAAACTAACTTATGCAGGAGCCGAATTGCTTGGTCACAGCTTTAATGCCGGAAGCTCACAAAGGAGAATTTTTGCTCACAAGACTCCAAAAGCTTGAGTAAACGTTTTGTCTATCCAAATGTTAAGGAAGGTAGGCTACGAAATAGTGCAAATGACAGGTGAGGATTCATGGCCAGGTGGTATTTTAACCCTGGTTTTTCACAGCAAAACTAAACATTCTGAGCCATCAAACAACACTGGCACTCTGGAGACAGCACCTCCACCCTCCCTGACCCCTGCTACAAACAGGTGCAAAGTGACTGCTTGGTGTCCCCTAATCCCTGCTTACCTCTTTTATGTTAATGCCATGCTAAGTTAATGCCCTTCTGTTAATGCATGATCTCTCTGAGTGATGGTCTGTCTTGTTCAGATGTCTACTGCCAGGTCTTATTTCTATACACTATGCTCCCGCTGAGACTTGGTCACTGAACAAAGTGTTTTGTTTCTCAAGACCCGCTCCCTGCCTGCACATGAGGGGCAGGTGGCAGGTAGAGCTAAGCTTTTGCAGTGGTGGCACCTTACCCCTGGAATGCCCTTCCCTACTGAGGTTCATCTGGTAGCTACCTTATTTTCATGTAAGTGCCAGGACAAAACCTTTCTTTCTTTCTTTAACAGAGAGGTTCCACGGAGGGGGGTGTTTTATGGTCTGCTGTTTATGTTTTAGGACTACCATTTTGAATTGTAGTAGACAGGCTTATATTGTTTTTATGCCTTCGGTTGTTTTTATGCTGTGGTTCTATGATTTTATTTACTGTTTTGCTTGTGAGCTGCCTAGAGCAGGTCTCTGGAGAGGCAACACACAGGAAACTTCAACTGGTCCAGAATGCAGCGGTGAGGGTCCTAACTGGTACCCCTATAAGAGCACATATTCAGTCAGTGCACCACCAGCTGCACTGGCTCCAGATTGAATTCCGGATCAAGTTCAAGGTGTTGGTTTCAACCTTTAATGCCCTTCACGGTCTGGGATCAATATATCTTCAGGACTGCCTCTCCTGGCATACTCCCCAAAGAGCATTACACTCCTTAGGTAACGACATGCTGACGATCCTGGGGCCAAGGACCATTCACCTGGCCTCAATTAGAGCTAAAGCCATTTCGGCAATAGCTCCACCTCTGTGGGATGTACTCCTGAATGCGATCCAGGCCCTGCAGGACCTAGCTTAGTTCTGCAGGGCCTGCAAAACAGAAGTGTATCACCAGGCTTATGAGTAAGACCAGGGAGTTTCTAGCTATATACTGCCCTCTGCTGCTTCCCCTCCCCTCTCTCACTGGAACAGCGGTATAGTTAAACGCCATCTGGCTAATTGTTTGACTTGTATGTACAGATTTTAATTGATTTTAAAGTGCCTATTTATGTTGTAATCTGCTTTGAGTCCCACAATCATGGGGGAGAGCAAAACAGATATCAGAAAAATAAATAAATTTCTGGATATAAATAAATGAATGGTGAACCAAATATGACCAAGACATTTCACAGAGAGTCAGAGAGAGAGAGTGAGTGAGAGAGAGAGAGAGAGAGAGAGAGAGAGAGAGAGAGAGAGAGAGAGAGAGAGAGAGAGAAAGTGCCTGTAAGAGAGATTTCTTGCTTTATTCTGTGGCATTATGAGAGCATTACAATGCTGAAATAGTCAGAGAAATAAAGCTAACTGAAAATAAATCCATTTCACGCATTTGAAATGTGCTGCTCTACAACCAGGTTGCTTCAGTTCACATAGCAGGCAGCACCATAACAGTGCATTTGTTTATGGGAGGGCAATGTAATAATACTCAGTTCAAGAGTCAGTGACTGAAATAATATCTGTTTGATTGTTTGGCACCAAAAGCATGTTAGTTCTAACTGCTATTTCAAAGAATTTTATTTTGTTACCCTGCAATTAAATAGTGTGTGCCTTCAAAGCCAATTGCTTTCGAACACTGCCGTATTCTATGCAACGGATCAGATTATGTTATTCAGAGATATGCTCTACATACTAAAGCTGTGAATCCTTAAGGCCTTTTTTGTGAGCACGCCGAAGAAGGAAAATGGGACTATACACAGAGATTTCTTATAACTGTATAATAAATAATTAAATAATGCATTTCCTCAGGGCCTGGAAGGTAGAGATGATCCACCATGCTTTTGGTTGGGGACAGCAGCAGAGTTCATCTGGCTGGCACCCCCCTTTCCCCCTGCCTTGATCTTTTCCCCACCATCTCCTCCTTCTCGAACCCATGAGGCGACACAGTCCAGAAGTGGCTGAAGACAATTTTATGCACCATCAGGGGATGGTTATAAATGTACTGAGTATTTTAAAGTTAATTTGTATTATAATTTTAACACATAACATATACACTGTTAAAATTATAATGTCACGATGTATTTTAACCTATCCCTGTGAACTCAGGGATTGGGTGATCTATAAATCTAAAGTATAACTAAACAAACAAAATAAGCATAGCAAGTCTAACACTACAGAGGTCTTGCTGTTTCCAGTTTTCCTATTAATGACTGATGTAAAGGTGCAAAAGGAATGAGCAAATCCAATTCACAAGCAATATAAATCTAGAAGAACTGCAAGCACTATAAAGAATTTGATTTTTTTATATTGTAAATTGCAATACTCTACTTTTTTTGCTTTCTGTTCAAAGTAGACCTTACCTGGAGTACTGTCTTCAACTTCAGTCATGACACTAAGAATGACCTGGACAAATCTAATAGAATTTGGAACAAAGATTATAAAGGGCTTTTTTTTGCCTTATATAGAAAGAATGGCTAGAAAACACCAATGTTTAAGCGAGGGGTTCCCAACCCCAACCTTTTTGATCCTGCACATACCTTTAAAATTCTGACATGGTTTGGTGGGCACAGCCACAAAATGGCTGCCACAGAAGGTGGAGCCAGCCACAAAATGGCTGCCACAGAAGGTGGAGCCAGCCACAAAATGGCTGCAGCAGCTTACTTTCAGTCACACAGTGAAGATCCTTGTGCTGTGGTAGCCACTGCTGCCAAAGCAATATTTCTAAAAATCTGCTCAGCCAATCAAATCTCCAGCGGCCAATCAGAAGCTTTGCTGGGCAAAAGCCCCACCTGGCCCTCGTAACCTGGTTCCTAGCCATCAATCAAAAAACAACTTCCCCTTTTTGTGTGAACAGATCGCATTTAATGACAGAGGCTTACATAGATGTGTATGTTTTCCTACAGACATTTACAATAACTAGTCTACTGATTTGCAATTTTGACTTTTCAAAGGAAAAAAGTATCCTTCCTCAAGCAATCTAGGACACATGGGTGTCATTGAATCCAGACTAAATTTTCCAGTGGCAGAATGGAATTCTCCTGCCTCTCCCTCCCAGTATAGCCCACTGATCTCCATAAAATAGGGCTGCCAAGTCTTACCTGGATGCCAGTGGGGGGTATCCCAGTCCTTCTCCAGGATCTCTTCGGTGTGCCTGCTTCATGTATGCGTCACCCAGAAGCAATGTCATTGCGCATGGCACATTGCAGGGGATGCTCTATCATTTAAGGAAAAACTCAATGCCGGCCAGAATGGGGCCGGCAGATCGGGGGCCACAAAAGCGGGCAAACCTCCACCCCCTTCGGGGGAATGGGAACCCTACTATAAAATGCTGCTCATAGGGGACCCCAAGGAATGACATGAGGGGTATCTACAGCAGAGAGGAGGAATTGACACAAACTGCAAACTAAGTCTGGATCCAAACATGTTTCATAATTGCAGTGGCTATGCTTTTACAATGCCAGAGAACAGGTACAAATTTACTCTGTGTTCAAGGGCCAAAGATGGATTACATACTGTTATTCTAATCTGAATATTCTGGCGAATCCCTTAAAGAGCACCAAACTGCTTTTTGACGTTCAAAAAAAGTCATTTTATCAAATAATTAGCCAGTGTAGAGGATAAAATATAAAACAGTTGTATAGACACATAAATAGGCAAGGCCATCAAACCACACACTAAGTGGCAGACAAGTTAGCGGCATAAGATATCTAAGGTGGTTTAAAAGTCATTAACATTCTTGCATTGCAGGGCCAAGGGCTTTTGTGTCTCTCTTCCTCCCAATTCTAATCATAGCATGTGAGTGGCGTCAGAAAAGCATCACTTTCAAGGACAACCCTTAAGCAAATTCAAAAGTGGCAATCATGAAACCATCTTATTCTAGTTACTTGTAAGACTTCTGCAGAAAAAAGTTCTAGGACTACGGCCTTCACATCAAGCATACTTATTAATTTATTAATATATTTTTAGAAATATACAATGCTTTTGGCCATTCATATATCTCATCCTGCTGTACGCTCTTTTTTAAAAAATCACATAAGTACTGTTAATGAACCAGGGCTCCAGTCACACGGGCCGGAAAATGCGGGGGGTAAGCATGGCTGTTTGCCCCAGAGCAAAATAACGCACGGCTGCGCGATCAGACGTCCCGTTGAGGTCCCATGGTTAGGGGGGAGGTACCGATCACACGGGTTTAACCCCTTCCAGGGCTGCAGAGGAATGCAAACTGTGTCCTCCATCCGGTCCCCTCCAGGAGGAGCTTCAGCCGGGCCGCCATCCCACCACGCCCCCTGCACCTCCCCCTCTTCCGCCCGGTGCAGAGAGTTCCTTTCGAGCAGGCCGAGCCAGGAGTGGGGGGGGTACGGAAAAGAGGAGGGGCTCTGTGCGGGCGCATGCATGTCCGGGGAGGGGGGGAGGGCGAACAGGGAAGGCTCCGGATAAGCAACAGCCGGGAGAAGCGGTGCAGCAGCCGGAACCCCCCCCCAGGTCTCCTTAGAAGTAAGCCATGCACCGCGGGAGGGAAGGAGGGAGCGTCATCGTGCCAAGCCGTGGCCGACCTAGGGTGGCCGCCAATGCGCCCTCTAAGCTGCAGAGTCTTGCGAGCAAAAATCCGGTGAGCTCCTGGCATTATAGTGGTGGGTATTTTAAACCAGAAATATGCGCATGCCCCATTGGGTGCTTGTGCGCATCCCTGGAGACTTCAGAAAAAAAAAACCTTTTCGCAATGGGGCATGGGCGGGTGCCGGATGCCACTGGAACCGCGATTAGATGCTCGCCCTTGCCCCACGGTTTCCGGAAACTAGTACCTTCAGCAGGAAGCCTCAGGTTCGCCACGGTAGCTCTACGCTTCCCAGATGTTGCGGTGTGATCGCGCCTGGAAAATCCGCCTGTCTTTCGTCTTTGTAGCGTGAGTAATGCTCCGTGCGACCGCAGCCCATATTCAGCAAAGCAGCATGTTGGAGCCTTCCTGAAGCTCTTCTGGTAATTTGCAGTTCTCCAATATGTACTTTTAACACATTTTGACACTGTCAAACATATACTTGGACTGCTGGGAGAGTGTGACCATGAAGAAGATGAAATAGTTGAACTAAAGATTGGGTGCCAATACAGGACTGGTTTAGGATTTTGGACTCTAAAATCCAGTATCCGGCTGATGGTTTTGTTTATTCATGTTAATAACCTCTTAAAAACAAACATCTGAAGAAAGAGGTCTAGTAATTCTGCAGTCCCAGTACACAATTCTGCATAGAGATTACAATGTTAATAAAAGCTTTGCAACAATTTAGAATGGCATTAATGAGAATTTCCATAATTTTCCATTTATGGAGATTTTTTTTAAAAAAAATAAGAACAGCTCTTTATTGCTATAGAAACTAAGGATGTGATAGTTATCTGACACCAGAAATATAATTTAATATGCGACTAGATACTGCCAAGCCTTTCAGGCATGATAAGAATTCCATGAAGTCCTGTGTTTCTTGACAAATATTCCTAATGCATGTTCAGTTTTTCAGATATACTCAAAATGTCCAGATGGTATCTGGGATTTTCCAGGATGCTACTGATAAATGGGCCCAGAAATATTCAGGAGCCCCCCCACCAAGGATCCAAATTCCAAATCAGCATATGGAACCCAAATAACTGGGAATACCAATATTTTTTTGGCTCCCTGATATCTCAATCTGAAAACATACCTACTTTTTTGTGGTGCACATCCCTAGTTTGTGAGGCCCCTGCTGGGGGCAGGGATTGCCCACCCCCAGCGGGAGGTTCCTGCCATCACTCAACTGGCCAGTGGGAGGAAACGGTGTCAAAATGGGAAAGACTTCAGCAGCTTCCTTATGCTGATGTCACTTCCAGTGTGCACAGGAAGTTGTGTGAGCACATCGCCAGTAACATCAGTGTGTCACCAGGGAGCACCCCAACCACTCAGTAACTAAGCCCCCCTTCCCCCCCCCCGGTTGGCAGGGGACCCAGCAGCCCTAATTCCTAAACCCATTTCACCTTACCTGACCAAATGCCTGTGTCATCTTCTACAACCAGGAAAAAATAGAAGCCAAGTATTTGCTTTCCTTTTGTGCTGTCTCAGCTTAATCACCAATGATTTCTTTATCCCAATGATTTTGAATAATGCTGCTCTTCCACACATTTTTTAACAAGTAGGGGGCAGTGGTCACATTGAGAGAGACTAAACATATTCTATTCTTGCCAGTTGTGAAGCTGTTTTCGCAGAACTGCAAATTTTTCATTAGAAGTCATATTGTAGTTCCCCTAGTTATAAGTTAGGATCTTGATTGGGTGTAAAATAGCACAGCACACAGTGTCTCAGGCTATTTCTTCAAATTTAGATTTATTTTGATCACACTTTCTACATAGTGTGGTAAAACAGGACACCAGTTCCATGCAACAAAACAGCAGAGGGCTTGAGTCGCTGCAACTGAGCATGCTCCACTCTCAATGAGTATGCTCAGTAGCACATACTTGAAAAACAAGAGGATGTTTTGCTTAACTTCAGTTATGTAAGATATCTGAATGAACCCCTAGAGGAGGAAAGGAAGCCAGACTATGGGCTGTGTAGGGAAAATGAAAATGTAGTGCAAAAGTAAAAGGCAGTTCAAAATCCAATGTTGATTTTTTAATACCTAGCCATGTTCTGACTGAAGTCCTAAGATTATATTGGTCAGGAAATGGGTCCCATTCAAATAAACGGGGGCTCCTTCTGAAGTAAATGTGGTGAAGGTCAGGATACGTGAATGTATTACAGAATAAGGTACTTGAAATCGTAGTTTTTCCTGTGATGGAATTTTAGCCATTAAAAAGCCTTCAGAGTTTCAGTCAAAGAAACTATGCACAGCCTGATCTGTATTAACCACCAACAATAGTGAGTAATACTCATGCTGAAAGGCTTCCAAGTTCAAACTCTAAATATAAGATATCTGTAATTAAATATTGATCTTACACTACAGCTATTCATTATCTCAAAGTATGCTACATTTACACTACACAATGATTCTTAATTTGTCTAATAGATTGGTGATGACCCATAAACCAATCCCAGGTTCACTCAAAAGAATGCTATACTTTCCAATACCCAGTGTAGTTATCAGAACGTGTATTCTTAATTCAACTTTCCTCACCCCACAAAAATTGAACCTAGTATTTTAACTGAAGCAATGTGATAGGTGTGGTGGATGTGCAATGCATCAAATACAAAGTATATAACTAATTCATCCAATGAACTCTGTAGCTCAGATTTACAACCTCACTGTTCAAATATTTTTAATCTCATAAACCTTCAGCCAGAGGTGTTTTTTCCTCCATTTTTAAAAGTAGGCTTCTCCCTGATGTGCTAATTTTTAATGTGTGAGATTTAATTTTGCATGGAGGAGTCTGAAGTGGTATAGTTAGGGTTGCCAGGCATAAGCATAAGTGGGGGGGGCATGGGGAAGGGGAGGAGCATCACTCAACATGGCAACATCACTTCTGAGTGAAGAACTGGAAATGACCATGTTGAATGATGTTCCAGGAATCCTCTTAATCTTTATCGTAAACATAGTAAATATAGTAAATACTGAAGCCCCATCTCTCCCCCCAGGACTTAGCTACGGTGACCCAAGCAATGGTCACTTCCAGGCTTGATTACTGCAACTCGCTCTACACAGGCTTACCCCGAAGCTGATCCAGAAATTACAGCTGGTACAAAATGTGGCGGCGTGCCTGCTGACATCGACACCTGTGCGGGCTCACATTCGACACGTGCTTTGTCAGCTGCATTGATTGCCGGTTGAGTACCGGATATGCTTCAAGATGTTGGTAATCACTTTCAAAGCCTTACAGCCTGGGGCCAACATACCTAAGGGACCGCCTCCTCCCATATACGCCTCGAAGAGCGTTACGCTCTGAGAGTCAACATCTCCTGGCGATCCCTGGCCCAAAGGACATCCGCCTAGCCTCGACCAGGGCCAGGGCTTTTTCTGCCCTGGCCCCCACCTGGTGGAACATACTCCCTACTGAGATCAGGGCCCTGGCAGGATCTTATTCAATTCTGCAGGGCCTGCAAGACGGAGCTGTTCTGCCAGGCTCTTGCTTGAGGCAGCGGGCATCCACACAGGGTCCCCCCAAGGTTGCTGTCTCCCACCCACTGATAACCAGCCATACCTACCTACATCAATGGGCCGGACTCTCCCTACAGCAAGCTATGATTATTGATTTTATATGCTTATAATGTGTTTTAAAATTTTTATTGTATTTATGAATATGTTGTAACCCACCCTGAGCCCATTTACAGGATGGGTGGGATATAAATGTGAAAAATAAACAAACAAACATAGAAACTGGGGAAATCCCTACAGCATAACTTCACATGGTGATGCTGCTTTCTGGTTCTGCGATGCAATCTTCCTCCCCATTTTTGCTGCCAGGATGAGAAGTAACAGGGATAGGAGACTGGTTGCTATAGTGGGCAACTGACCCAACTAGGTACAAGTCAGGCACAAGTTTACTACCTGAATGAGAACTAGGCACAAAAGACTCACTCTTCCAAAATGCAAAATACATTTCATCCTTGAATAAGGTGCAAGTTCTGCAATCCTGATTCCACCAACTAGGCTGTAAATTCTATTGCTCAGTGTGACTTACTGAACATGCTTAGAATAACAGATTCTCTGAAACATACTTTAAGTTTCTTCTGCAAAAGCAGGGATGGGCCCATATCCTGTTATTTGGGAACAATGGGGAGAAATAACCAATGAATAAGGAACTGGGGTTGGAACACAGTTATATAAAGAGAGGGTTGTTTTTGTGTGAACACCCTTATTCATTACATAATTGTTGGGTCTTTGGTTAGGTACTAAATTATGCTGAAAATTGCAATGATATTCAAGTATAAGCCACTAGACACCACTTCCTGCCCTCCAACACCAAGATGTTAATCAGCCCATAACGCTCACTGTTTTAGATTACCAAGTGAAACAATGAGAACAACTCATTTTTCTGCGAACCATTAAGCCCACCTGTCTCTCAGAGCCTTATATACGTTATCAAATGACTCACTTTTGCATCCATACAGCCAGAGCAACATTCCCACCAGGTGCACTTCAAGGAAACACTTGCAGTATTATATGGAGAAATGTGGGTATATTCATATAATCAATGAAGTATCTAAATTCCAAACTCAAATACTACCTTAATTAACAACAACTAGTACAATTTTCAACAAGCACATTCCGGAACTGTTGACAATACACCAAACTCTCCACCAGGCATCTTACACAGGCAGCTAAAACAGTCATTTTCACTTCTGATCTGTCACAGAATGTTTCCGAGTTAGCATCTATTGCTGCGACTGCCAGAACAGCCCTAAAGGGATTTTTGTTTTAACAACAAGCTTTGCTCTTTTGACACAGTTGTAAACCACTAACCAAATGTGGCGACAAATGGGCCATACCTATGACACTTTTTCAATGCCAGTCTACAGTGCACAGACAGATTGCTTTGTAATGATCTTGCACCATTTGGGGGGGAAATGTGGCAATGCAAACGCTTATCAGTGGTTTAAAATTAAAGAGCTATTGTTTTAGTGCTCTGTAAACGGACTTTGCCTCTTAAAACAGAAAAAAATCTAACTACTACTGTTTAATTTTCAATAACCTGCAGTGACATGTTAGGTGTTGCACAGAAATCCACTACCAGTGAATGTTTGTTCCTGAAGTACAAAAGACTTCTACAAAGCAAACCACTTAACATTACAGTCTGCTCTTCTATTTTCCTGGGCCACTTCATTGCTTTTGTTCATTTATTTTTATTTACAAAAAAAATTATCCTGCCTTTCTCCCCTCATCAGAGCTGCACACATAATAAAAGCATGTCTTAAAAGCCATTAAAATCAAACAGCACATCATCAACAATTAAAACCAAGCTAAAATAAACATACAAAAACAGTAAAACTACAATTAAAACATAAGGCAGGAAAGAGGGACAGTAGTGTGGCTAGTAAAGGGTTTTATATCAGTATCTCAGATCAGTTTTAAATTATTTATTTACTGTTGGTAAATTTAATTATGTATATTTATTGTATTTTAAATGTTTCAGGAGGAGAAGGAGGAGGAGGAGGAGATTGGATTTATACCCCACCCTTCACTACCAAAGGGAGTCTCAGAGTGGCTTACAAACTCCTTTCCCTTCCCCTCCCCACAACAGACTCCCTGTGAGGTAGGTGGGGCTGAGAGAGCTCTGACAGAAACTACTCTTTTTCAAGAACAGCTGTGCCAGAACTACAGCTTCCCCACGGTCATCCAGCAGGTGCAAGTGGAGGAGTGGGGAATCAAACCCGGTTCTCCCAGATTAGAGTCCACGCACTTAACCACTACACCAAAAAGGCTGTAAATCACCCAGAACCTGCTTGAAGGGTGGGCGATTCATAAATTTAATGAAATAAAATAAATGGACTCCAGATTAAATAAAATGAGTCTTCACCCATAAGTGGAAAACAGAAACAGGAGAGAGGGGAGTCCCTCTGGGGAGAGAATTCCAGAATCTGGTGCCACATTCTCCTGGCTTGCCACCTGCCTGATCTCAGAAGGCAGAGCCACTTAAAGCAGCCATGGAAGATGACTATAGCAGCTGTTAGTAAGACAGTAGAGGAAGCCATTCAGATGTGCTGGTCCCAAGCCATACAGGGTTTTAAAGGTCAACACCAGCACTTTGAATTGTCTCTTGAAACAGACTGGGAGCCAGTATGGATGGGTTAGGACTAGAGTAATATATAGTCCCCACTCCAGTCAACCTTCTGGTTGCAGCATTCTACAACGATGGAAGTTTCTGAACACTTGATTTTCTTCCTACCCCAGGCCAGGCCCATGTAGACTTCACTGCAATAATATAAACAAGATGTAACCAGAGCATGAGCCACATTGGCCAGATATTTTCTCCCAGATATCTTCACTCCTGACCACAGCTGCCACTTGCACATCCAGCAGTAGGCTTGCATCCAAGAGCACTCCCAAACTACAGACCTGTTCCTTCAAAGGGAGTGTAACCCCATCCAGAACAGATGTCACCAGGGCTTTTTTTTGTAGAAAAAGCCAAGCAGGAACTCATTAGCATAATAGGCCACAACCAATGGCAGAAACTCATTAGCATATTAGGCCACACCCCATGTTGCCACACCCACCTTTTGCTTCTTATTCTGTTTACCTTGTTTGTTGTCAAAACCCTGGGCTTTTTTTGTAGCAGGAACGTCTTTGCATGTTAGACCACACACCCCTAATGTAGCCAATCCTAATGAGTTTCTGCTGTTAGGTGTGGCCTATTATGCTAATGAAGTCCTGCTGGGTGTGGCCAGCTCAGGAGCCAGCCGGAACTCCGTTCCTGTGCGTTCCTGCCCAAAAATAGCCCTGGATGTCACCTTATCTCCCAGGTCAGACCTTCTGCTCACCAGGAGCACTTCCATTTTGTTGAGATTACAAGAACTGGCATATTCAAGGAACATAAAATTTATGCTACTTAACAGTCAGTGGTGTGGTAGACAAAACAATGGAAATTGTTTCTATTGGCGTGGTGAAGGATAGGCTTGGTCCAGCCTCATTCCACTAGGCGGGAATGTGCCTGGCCTTGCTGACCTAATGAAGTCCTGTCAAGCAGGCTGGGCAGGCGCACTGTCCGTTCCTCCTTCTTTAGGGAGGGGGGTCCAGGGCTAAAGGGGGTAGGGCCAGGGCAAATTGGGGGTGTGCCCTCTTTCCAGGGTTTTCTTTTCCTCACAGCCTTCCCATGACCCTGTATGGTAGGTTCTGGTATAAGGTTCCAAAGTATGCTATGGGACTGAGTGGAGATATGAATGAGGTTCTCTTTCTCTAAACTGAACATAAGAGCTAGTAAGCCACACTGATTTCATGAGCTGTGTATGCTCGATCCCTCCCTTTACCCACCCCCTTATTTAAAAAAATCTAAAAGCATCAAGACCTCTTACCATACCATGCCACTAATGGAAAATTTAACAAGCTTCTTCATCAAAGCAAGTCATTGCATGATTTTAACCAATTCTGTCTGATCTCACTACTCCCACATTACTTATAGATAATTTATGAAAGACTATAAAGGGATTTAGCATTTTAACTGCAATGAGAAATATCCTGCTTTATCCAAAAATAATAAAATGCTGCAACCTTTTGTAGGCAAACAATAAGGCGGTATTTTTTCAGTCTTTGGAAAAATTCATACATACAGCCAAAGAGGAAACAGTGTGGTTTCCAAAACATTTCAGTAAAGGAATTCCCTTTCAGATCATCTTCCTGATACCACCCTCCCCAACCCAGATAGGAGGCAACCAAGGAAGTATACAGAGGCAGAGGCCCCTGCCACACGCAGGGGAAAAAGCGGCACAAACCGTGGCTGTTCAAAGCCGCGTCAAAGTTGACACGGCGCGGCGGGATCCCACGGATCCCCTGGCCGCGCCGCGTTTTCTCCCCGGCACGATCAGACGCCGGGGAGAAAACACAGAGCTGACGGCCGGCCAGCCGAACTGCGCATGTCAGAGCATGTGCAGTTTGGCTAGGAGCCCAGGAAGCGCCGGCGCAAGGACGCGCCGGCGATCAGACTCCCGGGTTGAGGCGCACCAAGGCGATGAACCACCTCGGTAGGTGGTTCCAACTTGATGCGCCTTATCCCATGGATGGGCCGGTTTGGGGACGGAAGCACCACGCTTCCCAGATGTTGTGGTGTGATCGCGGCAGTTTGATCCGCCCCCAAACCGTCCTGCTTCTGGGCCAAATTCCCTCGTGTGAACGGGGCCAGAGAATGGCAAACTACCTCTGAATGTCTTCTGCCCTAAAAACCCTACAGGATCGCCATAAATTGGCTGTGACTTGATGGCACTTTCCACCACCATAATATTTATCTTTGGATTACTATATTTCTGACCTAACTGCATGTACCTACTGTGACAGGTGGGCAAAGGTCCTGCCCCTTTCTGTCAGTCACCAGTCCCCTGTATGCTTATTTGGTGCATGTGTGAAGAATGGATCCACGGATGATTGAAGGAGCCAGATTGGAGGGAGCGTGAGAAAGAAAAATCTGTTACACTGCCAGCTTTTGTCAGATAGGGTCTGAGCCTTCTGAGACTAGAGGGATCCTGTGAATCTTGTTAAAAAGGGTTTGTGCCTTCAGAGGAGTAGGCAGGAAGTAATCCCTTCTCAGGAGACTGCATATTTCAAGTCCTGGCTTCTGGGATAAAGCAGGCTAATTTCAGTGAACGCTTAAAAGAGCAAACCGTGCTGTCTCAAGAGTCTGGTTTTCAGGGGTAGAAGGCTAAGTTACTGGAATTTCTAAAAGGAGCCAACACTTGCACTGTGAGATTCCTAAGGTTGGGGAAAGGCCAAAGATTCACCTCAGGAATCAGATCTTGGCTAATCTGTTCTCTGCACTTCTATCTTGTTAAGAAAAGATACAACTTAAGAGAGTCCAGCAGATGCTGCATATATAACACAAAGCCACTCTTTACCTTATTCCATCCAAGAAAGTTATCCCCCATTTACCTCAGTCATCATCTCCCCCCCCCCTTTTACCTCAGTCATCATCTGGAATTACTGCATTCAGAAGCCACTTAGGGCCTATCTGTCAGGTGGAGGCTGGGGTAGAGACCACACTGGTCAAAACACAACACATTACCTTTTTTAAAATGGAATTTGAAAACCCATTCACATACAAGCACACACAAGGTTTTTCCCTCAGTGCTAAATCCCACAGGTGCCCTGTGCACGAAACCAGTAATGCATTTGTAGAACTGCACTTTTACACAGACTGCATGGCAACATTTTAGTGGCAGAATGTCATCATACAGGCTGCTTTCACACATTTTTGGCTAAGGCACTCTCAGTGCACTATAGTAATCATTTTTAATTGAATTTTCCTGTATGAGACAGGAAAATCCAGTTACAAACAGCTGCTATAGTGCATTATTCAATGTGTGTGAAAGCAGCTGCAACCTCAACCTTGAAAGACTTTGGCACTCTCTAGGGATTCAGTATCTACTGTGATATTCCAGCTAGACATGACAGAGAGTGAAACAGCTCAGTGGAAAATAGCAGCACAAGTGAGTTGCTCTGTGCTGCTATGTTTTTCCAGGGTAAGATTACAAATATTGCTTTTAAAGCATTAGTTTTACAAGAACAAAAATATTTTTAGCGTTAGCATGAAACCAATTAATTTTAATGACCAAAAACGTTAACTGACACTATGAAACAATGAAATTAACTGATAACTCTTTAACATTTTTTAATAATGTTAGACAAAGTTTCTATAAATGAGAACATTTCACAGAATTTCCTCCCCTCTTTGTTTATTATCCTTGAACACCAGGGCCGGTCTACAATTTCCACTTAAAACTGAAATTTAGACAGAAAAGGAAAATAACAGTAACTATTACAATACAGAGTCATCTTTTAAAGGAAGTTGTGTCAAGAAGGGATAAGACTGCCAACTGGAGGTGGGGGGATAATCCCACTCCATTAACAGAGATGTAATGACAGGAAATGGGCAGCTGAAGCCTTTTATGGCAACATTAAACAATGTCACCTGGTAACTGCCTGCAGACCAAACTGAAATCAAAGGGACACCTTGAGGGACCAGTTTAAGAGTTACGATTTACTAGAGAGCAGGCCAGTTCTTTGCAGTTTTGAGATGCTTGTAGTTATAACAGGTGACCAGTAACAAAAGCTTTGCTATGCACTTAGGGCTATTCCCAACAGCTATAGGACTACAGCGCAAGCAGCCTTTGTTCCTGTCCTTGATAACAAACTGATGCTGTAATGAAATTAAAATGAAGCTGCCACCAAACTGAAGTATTCCTGACTTCAGTCAAATGCTATGCATTCAATCAATGGGTTAATTTACTAACATACCAACCAATTTACTAACATACATAACATACTAACATACCAATGGGTTAATTTGCTAACATACCAATCTTACCTGTAACATTCAAGAAAATGATAGCCTTCAGTACTCAAAGCAAGATGGAATCTACATTATTGTTTTGTGTGGCCAGTATAGAAAGAGACATGTAAACAAACAAATGGCATTGCATTTTTTCTGCAAGAGACAGATCTCTGAAAACAGTTTAAGAAGTCTAGACCTAACATCAAAGAGAGTATCTTTTCTCATCTTCAAAGCTACAGAACCACCAGAGACAGAATAGAGATCAATAAATAAAACCACTAAACCTCACTAGTTCCTAGGATCACATATTCACTCCCAAGAATGTAAAAATACTAGCTACCATACAAACTCTGGTATTCTTACTTTCTTTAGTGTCTTCCTGGTAAAAAGAAAATACAAACCTGGGTTGGTGATTTCTGCTGATTCACTGCATTCTTAGTTTCCAGATATTGTGCTGGATCCATTCTTAAAATTGATTTTTATATCTTTAATGGAGGACCATTACTGGATGGAAACCTAGTTGTATCACTGTATGCAGTGTAACTATCTGCAGCTTCAAATGTTACACAGCAAGAAATTTGGATTTATTATTGATCAGGGGCAGCAATTAATTCTAGAGTGCATGGTAGTCATGGTTAAAAACACCTATTTGTTAGGCCCACGTGTTATTTATTTATTTATTATTTATTTTATTCAATTTATACCCCGCCCTCCCCGCAATGCAGGCTCAGGGTGGCTTACACAAGGGCATACGCCAATATAAAAACATATTTAAAACCATTTAAAATCCATACAATACAAAACCTTATTAGCAAGTTTTGAACTAAAGTGCTCTAGGTGTTCACATGATATTTCACAGATGGCGTATTTCAACTGTTCAGCATCATCCGCTCCGGGGAAACGCTGATGTTCCCTCATCCAGGGCCAGGTTAAGATGGAGCAATAGTGATGGTAGTGGCGGCTCCTACTCATACGCCTGGTGGAAGAGCTCCGTCTTACAGGCCCTGCGGACCTGCACAAGGTCCTGCAGGGCCCGGATTATGTACATTATATGTACATTATATGTACATTAAACTAAAAAACAGGTTAGTGCAACTCTCAAACATACTGTGTCTGAAGTAGCCCTAAATGACACATACAGCCTTAGCCTAGCCACTGAGTTCAGCTGGTCTTACTTGCAAGAAAGCATGCAAACTATTGTAACCTTAATTTTTTTTCCTGTAATTGTTTTCTCTTTTTCCTACCCCATCCTCTGCAACATTTCTGTGTGCTCCCTAGCTGTTCTTCCATGTCAGCACAGTTTCACTATAGCAAATAATTGTTTAAATGTCAGTGCAGTACAGTGCTTAGACTCTAAAATAAGAAGCTGTTAGGGCTCGGTCGTTCCTCCTGCCATGGACACCTGTTGCCCTTCCCTAACTCCTAAGACCACCAAAGTAGAGGTTTTCCAGGATATAGTCAGGCCTAGTACCAGAAGCACAGTCTGCGTCTGGCTACAACTGCTACTGTCAAGCAGCAGGCTGGCCCCTAAGAGGATGGATCGTGGCAGTACAGATCACATTAGGAGATGGAAACACACTGGCATGTGATGCCCAGTTTGCACCATAGCTGATTTTTTTGTTTTTGTTTTTGAGGAAAGAAATATAAAAAAGTATGGTGCACACAAAGATGAGTTAGTCAATGTGACCATTCTCAACAGCTATAACTGGAGATGACATAAGGCCGGATCCAGAGTTTCTACTCTGCTAACAGCAAATCCTTCTTCTGGTAGAATACACCTCTTCTACTAGAACAAGGCTTCTTCTTTAGCAGAACATAACATCTAGTTACATGAACTTTGTAGTGGGTGAGACATCCATTGTCTCTGTTTCTGCCCTGCTTAATACAATTATTGACAATTATAATTCATCAGTTATTTATTCTACAGTAAATCTGTTGGTCTTTATAAACAAACAAGGAATTTGAGGGCACTTCAAGGTGGAGAGCAATTTTAACACCAATCAAAATGAATTCTGCCAAACAGCTATAATCCCTTGCAATGAATTATATATTTAATGTTAACAAGTTTTTAAAATAGTAGAAAACAGTATGCCACAAAATACTAAGTTATTTTTCATAAACCCATTTCGTGCTGTTCAGAAGCTTATCAGGGGGAAGGGTGATGGCAAAACTATTGTGCTTGGAGTGACAAAATATCTTGAACCAACCATGGACTCAATCAGGATGATTCAGTTAAGCAATATTAAAATACTAGGAAAAAGGCCTGTTGTGGAAGTAAATACAACTATCTCTAGAAACAGGCTCTGGGCGGGTGCCCCGGCCTTGGACACTCAGTGTCAATTTGCTGTGGCGACCTCAGAAGGGTATAATGACACTGAGTCCACCATTTTCTCCAGAGGAACTGATCTCTGCTACCTAAAGAACAGTTGTAATTTTGAGTGATCTCCAGCCCTCACCTGGAGATTGTCAACGATGGTTCCCCAGAAAGGAATAGTTGGTTTGGAGGGTGGAGTCTATGGCTTTGTACCTGTCCGAGGTCCCACGCCTCCTGAAACCTCACCCTCTCCAGGCTCCATCCCTCACATCTCCAGGAATTTCCCACCTGGAGTTGGCAACCCTATCTGCTTCCCAGCCAAGCATCAACCTACCTTTATTTCCCCTTCACTCTTCAGCTTTCCACCCTCCACACACCTGCAGCCTCTCCCGTGCTCTGAAGCCCTGACTGCTACGTCACATTGGCTGTCATATGGGGGCCACCTCAGCAGCATATAAGGATACAGAGCCCACCATTTTCTCCAGGGGATCTGATCTCTGCCATCTGGAAAGGAGTTGTAATTCTGAGGGATCTCCAGCCCTCACCTGAAGATTGGACACATTTTACCTCAGAACAGAAAACTGTTTAGAATGTTAGAGGCAAAAGCCAATCAAGTCACATATGCAAACGACCCCTGTGTTCCGAGGCAAAGGCCAATGAGGCTGCATATGCAAATAACCTCTGTGTTCTGACTGGCTATGGGGGGGAGAGGAACAGCAAAATATTTAGAATGTTGGAGGCAGGAGGCAGGCAAAGCAGCCAGTGGATAGGGAGACCCTCTGAATGACAGATCAGAGAGCGAACTGATTTTGGAGTGTGTGGACTGTTCTAGAGAAGTGCCACCATCATTCGGCTTTTATTTATATGGGGGATTACACAGAGCGGGACTGTACATATGCTGTATGAGAACAAAGTGACTGTAACTCCTCAATAAATGTAAGATGGAAAGATATGTATTGGAACTAGGATAAAACAAGCAGGGATCCTATATATATTCAAAAAAGGGGCATACTTAAAAAAATGAAATGTATTCAGTTCCATTCTGTGATTTTCTTTTGAAGTGACAATCATTCCTTCATATTCTGAGTCTAAACACACTGTGTTCATACTGTAACAATGGCATACAATATAAAATACTACATTAAAAGCTTCCTTATCTAAATTCCTCTACATTCTATTCTCACACACAACAGACTTACCTCAGTCTATCTTCTTCTTTTTTGCGGAGGTTGAAATCTCGCTGGACCACCTGAAGGACATGCTCAGCTTCATCATCAGTCAAACCAGATAGGTCCAGCTTCCTCCCCATGGTTTGTTCTGTCCTTGGAGCAATCAATTAAAAATAGTACCTAAAACCACCAAAAGGAACAAAGTACAGAATATGAAACTAATAATAATAATAATCTCCCCATGGGATACTAGCTTGCTATGTTGGTGGGGTTTGTGTACTCCACTGAAGCAGAGGACTGAGCCAGGGTCTCCCACTTTAGACAGGCCTCTGTTAAGTAGTCAAACTAATTGCATCAATATGGTGGGGAAAAAAATCAAATTTGAAGTCTATACCAGCTCAGTCATAGCCCAGGTTAACAAGATAGCATCAGAGGTTGGTGTTTCTGGAATTCTGATGAAAAATGGGCTACAAGACACAGGCTCTTCTATTGTGTAACCAGGGCAGATTCTTCTATAAAGCAACCAGAGCAGGGAACTAATCAGTTACTGGAAAACCAGCAACATCGAGAACAAAACAGAATCACCATGCAATGTTATTCTGAATCAAGGCCTGAACAGTGTGCAGATTTGAAATGAATGTTTGAAATATGAAAAGAAAAGTGTCCCAATCTACCATCACTGAACAGCGACTAGCAGATCAGCACTGTTTTATCATGCAAAACAACTTTTTCACAGCAATAGAGCTACATGAATAAGGAACAACAGCCACTCAAAGGAAGAACAATAAATAAATGAAGCCAACCAAGAAACAGGCCATAGAAATGAAATTGCTCTTGAAAGTCCACTAATTAAGAGCAAGATATTGACAATACATCAACAGCTCAACTTTGTACAGGAACAACTGAAGGCAAAAATGTCTTACAGCATATTAATAGCAAAGAAGACAGACAAAGATTACCTGTGCTCAGAACATCATCAAAGAAAGAACTTGCAAGACTCATTGAAAATATTAATGCAGCAGTTGAAACAATTCCTACAACAAACGTAACTGAAACCAACTGTTGATGTATAGTGCAGCGGTTATAGTAACAAGAGAATTGGGAATCGACCTTAAGACAAAGGCAGTTAAGGATTTTAAGGCAAAACCAAACTGGCAAATGAGATTGGAGAAAACAATAAATGCTGTTCAGACTTAAGCCCCTTAAAGGAATTAAAAGAAAGGAAGCTCAATAAGGAAAGAAGGAAAGCAAACATCAGGAAGAAATATCAGTTAGATATAAAAACAATAGCCCAAGTTGCAGAATAAATAAAAAAAGAATTGTTGCAATATATCCAAGAAGAACATCAAAAGGTACAACAGTAGCATCCAGAAATACAGACAAAACTTCCAGTTCCAGACTAACCAAAGACAGTTCTACAAATCACTAGAAGGAGAGGAAAAAGCAGAAGGAAAACTAGACAAAGAAAAGACAACCTTCTTGAAAGAACTCTGGGAAGACTTTAAAGAATACAATAAAAGAGCCATCTGGATCACAGATGTGAAAAACAAACTGAAAGGAATGCAAATTCTTACAATAACTTTGGAAAGCCTGCAAAACCATTGAAGAAAGTTAAATATTGGACAGCACCTGGAACGGATGAAGTTCACAGCTGTTGGTTTAAAAAAACTGACAAGTCTTCACGACTGGTGCAAAGCTTAATGATATGTCCCATTCCAAAGCAGTAGAAGACTGAATAACAACTGGCAGGGCATTTCCCATTCTGAAGAACAAAGAGAGAGGCGCAGTGCCAAGCAACTTCTACCCCATTACCTGCTTCCCAACAACTTTTAAACTACTGACAGGGATTGTAGCCAATTCCATTCAAGAATATCTACAGCTCAATTCAATTTTACCACAGGCGCTAAAAGGAATTTTCCAAAAACCTTGAGGCACTAAAGATCAGAAGAAGCTTGAGTCCAGTGGCACCTTTAAGTTACTGATTGATAATACTGTCTTACAAAATTGTAAAAGGTGGGAAACCAACCTGAATGTTACTTGGATTACAAGAAGGCATTTGATTCACTCCCTCATACATGGATCCTGAAAACACTAGAAATGGTAGGCATCAGGGAAAACTGTAACAACATTTATCAAAAATGCAATGAGTAAATGAAGCACCAGGTTGATAGTGAATGGAGAAGAAACTGGAATAGTTAATACCAAAAGAGAAATTATCCAAGGACACTCACCATCACCACTGCTCTTTGTCATTGCCCTAATACCCTCACAATCATTCTCAACAGCACATGAAAATGTACGGAAAGTCATCCTCAGAGATTGAATCTTTACTAAATACAGTTTGAATATACAGCAATGGATATTGAAATGTGCAGCATTCACACTTCAACAGAGGAAAGATAATTGAAGAAGAAGAAATCAAGATGCCAAAGAACAACATTAAAATACCGGGCTTGGGGGAAAACAACAAATACCTTGGAATTCTGGAAGCTGGCAACATCAAACATACCCTTGTAAAAAATACAACCAAGGAGTACTACCAAAGAGTTTAAAAGATTTTGCAAACAAAATTAAATGAAGGCAACATGGTAAAGGTGATCAACATGTGGGCAGTCCCAGTTCTAAGATACACAACTGACATTATCAATTGAAAACAAGCAGAATTAGAAGCAATAGATTGCAAAACTCACAAGATAATAATGATGCATCACACATTACACCCTATAAGTGATGCTGATTGCCTTTATTTACCAAGAAACTTAGGTGGAAGAGGTCTCCTGAAAGTTAAGCAAGCAGTTGAAGAAGAAAAATGAGCACTGAATTACTGCACCAAGAAAAGTAAAGAGAAGCTTCTAGTTGAAATATACAAGGCAGACTTATTTCAGGTTACAGAAACCAAAAAAGATTACAAAAAGATTGCAATCAAAACTCACTTGGACAACTGAAAGGAAAAACACTTGCATGGGCAATACTTGAAAGATACAGAGAACAAAGTTGATAATGAAAACACCTGGAAGTGGCTCCAAAATGGGCACTTCAAGAAAGAAACAAAAGAACTCATTCTAGCTGCACAAGAGCAGGCACATGAAACAAACACAGGCCCATAGCTACAGTGGGGCATTTAGGGGCCTGGCCCCCACCTTCCTGTCAAGGCACCCCAACTTCCATCCAGCCCCCAGGCCCCCAGCTCTCTGGACCACTTGGAGGACTCTCCACCACCACCCCTTCCTCAAGCATGACTTGCATCCCCACTTAGGCAGGCAGAGTGCGAACGCTGCAAAAGTGAATTTTTTAAAAAAATAATTTTAATTTTTTATTTTGTGACATCAGTGCCCCCTGACTTATTTAAAGACCTCCCAAATTACAAAATCCTCGCTACAGGCCTGAACAAACAGTATGAACGCCAAGATTCAGAAAACCAGTGACGACAGCAAACGTTGACTTTGCAAGACAAAGGATGAAACAGTCCACCACATGGTCAGTGCCTGCAGTAAAATTGCTCAAACTGACTATAAGGAATGTCACCATAGAGTTGCAGTTATGTTGCACTGGAATCTTTGCAAGAAGCATGGCTTACCATAAGCCAGAAATTCATGGGAGCACAAACCAGACAAGATCACGGAGAATGATCAAAGAAAGATTTTTTGGGACTTACAATTGCAAACAGATAAACACTTGGGAGTATAATACCCTGATAGCACAACTGTGGAAAAAAGGAGAAATAGGATTTGGATCATTGACACTGCAATTCCAGGAGATGGCAGAATGGAAAAGAAAGAACAGGACAAGACCACGAAATACAAAGACCTATAAACAGAGTTAGAACGCTTCTGGGAGAAAACAGTTACCATCACGCCAATTGTCATTGGAGCCCTCGGAGCAATACCTAAAAGTCTCAAAAAACACCTGGATATTCTGAGAATTCTGAAGACAGTGTTACTTAGAACAGGAGGAATTCTGCAAAGATAGAGTTGCAATTCCCAAGAACTTGGTGAGATCTCAAATTACAGAACACCATCTACCAGTCAAAACAACAACAACAACAATAATTTTAACTAAACACCTTAGAATAAAATGTTCATTTTAAAATAGAATATTTTGTCCTTGCTTTAAATTAAGAGGTTTGAGAAATGCTAACTCAACCTTTGACCTACAAAGTATTCCCTATAGCAAATATTGGGAGGCAGCTGTAAAGACAGGCATTTCATTTGGCATTGTTCAGTATGTAGATAGTATCCTGTAGTAGTTAACGTGACAGATGAAAGTCTCGGCCACTCTCTCTCTCTCAGCCCAACCCATCCCAGAGCAATGCTCCCTCTAAGCTGTGGAGTCTTGTAAGCAAAAATTCTACTTTGTGAGCTACTGGCATTAAAGTTGTGAGCGAGTGATTTGGCTACTGCATAAATTAGTTTGCTCTGGGAGCCATCCTTTCTGAGCCAAGACAAAAATGTGTGAGCCGGAGGCTAAAAAACTGAGCTAGCTCACACTAACTCAGCTTAGAGGGAACACTGTGACCCAGAGAGCGGTCAGGACAAAATGGAGAAGGGGAGAGCAATGTTATAAGCAGCTTTGAGTCCCCATTGGGAAGAAAAGCAGGGTATAGATATCTAAATAAACAGATCTGTGGCTGCTGTGGTGATATGGAGACTGCTGGTGATATGGGGACTGCTGACCCCAGCCACCATGAGCTTTCATAACCCTGACTGCCCCCATTCTCCACCACCTCCTGATGGTTACGGGTTAGGACAGGCTCTCCCATCCCCCTTCATAAGGAATTCAAGATTTTGCCATTCACCAGATGTATGCAAGACAGATTCACCAAGTTGAGACATCTGTAGTTCTTATGGGACTACAGTGATCCCCAGTCATTGATGTCTACGAATCCAAAAGGACTTACAGTTTAAGTACATTGATGTAGCAACTATTCTGGGTTAATGACAAAAGGTAACGGTACCTCTGACACCCCCCCCCCACACACACACACTTTGGAGTTAATATTATTGAATAAAGGCAGCACCTGGTAGATCTTAAGCAACTAGTTGATTTTTAAAAGCCTAGGAGTAAATAAACTCTCTCTCACTCTGTGTACACATGTACGCGCGCACGCACAGGGTTGCCAGCTCCGGATTGGGAAACACTTAAGAGATTTTTAGGGCGGAGCCTGAAGAGTGTGGAGTTTGGGGAAGGGAGGCCCGTAGCTAACATGGGGCCCACGGGGCCTGGCCCCCTAGTGTTCCTTCTGGGCCCCCTCCCTCCCAGGCTGCCCCCAAAGTGCTCCAACTTACTACCTGCATTCTACTTTCATTTAATTAGCTGGCGGGCCCCCTGAGGCCCCCTCCCCCAAAATTCCCTAGCTACAGGACTGGATGGGGTATAATGCCATAGAGTCCACCTTCCAAAGTGGCCATTTTCTCCAGATGATCTGACCTCTGTTGCCTGGAGATCAGTTGTAATCAGAGGTCATTGCCTGCAGGAGCGCACAGGAGCGGAGCTCCGGCAGTAAAGAGCCCAGTAAAGAGCACATGCAACAAGCCCCACCCCCTCCTCTCAGCAGCCCTCAGTCAGAGCAAGAAGCAGCCAGGTAAGTTGCAGAGCTCCTCCTGGCCCCCCCCCCGGCCCCAAACAGTCCAGTGGCACCTTTAAGACCAAGTTTTATTCAGGTACAAGCTCTCCCTCCTCTGCGAGGACAGATCTGCACTTCCCCCCCCCCAATAGCTGGCAATCCAAAACAGTCCAGTGGAGCCTAAGCGGTGGGTGTTGCCTTCTGACACTTCCGGTGATGTCAGGGGGTGTGGCGTATGCAAATAAGTTATGCTAATGAGTTATGCTAATGAGCTCCTGCACCTCTTTTTCTACGAAATGACCCCTGGTTGCAATCCCATGAAATCTCCAGCCACCACCTGGAAGTTCACAACCCTACATTTCATAAGCTTAACGGGGGAAGGCTGCATACGTTTATGTGCAGTTTTCACTGCAAACTCTTGGGCAAATGGGCTTCCATAATTATCTCAGTAAAATGTAACATTTAAGGTTTGAGAAAATATTATAGTTTTTCTATTAAGTTTCAGAAGATTATCATTACATAAGGAATTTAGCAAACAAGAAGATAAGTTACAAACCAGCCAGGAAAAAAAATGTGCACTGTTTAACAAAAACAGCTACACTAGCAAAAGACTGCCTGATGAAATGGTCACATGAAATCAATTCAGGGCAGGAGTCCTACTGAGAACAGCTAAGGAAAGAAAGCAACAAACAGAATCTTGTTCATTAGCAAGGATCATTCTCCTGCTTTTCTTTTAAAATTATCATCATAGAAATACATCGTTCCTCTTCCATCTTAAACTGTAATTTCCTCTAAAAATGCATGTGCAGGACTTCCTTGAAAAATTGTGCATTTGTCCTATTGAAACTTTGGTTTTGTTGCCTCCAGAACATTTCTGTTATATCCCCTCCAAATTCTCTTTTGGTGCTCACGGTATAATTTTGACCATTGAACAGAAAGCTTTGAAACCAGTGTGTGCAAGTGAAACTCAAAATTCAATTCTAATTTGTAAACAACAGCATATAAAACAGTAGGGTAATTGCTGTATTCCATGCTCTAGTTATTCCTTCCTCCATTTCTACTTACAAAATTAACCAGCACACTTCAAATTGTCAAGTACTTGATTAAGCTTAAAACATTTTCCTAGCATTTTTGTCCAGTCCCCTGACATACTACATTCCCTTACTCCCTAAGGCACATAACTGAATTTTAGCTAAACTGTTGTTCTATTAAAGGGGTATGAAGGGGTATTATGTAAATACTACCTAGAATGGAGTTTTTAAAGCTGTATTCTGGAGTGGAATCCTGGAATTCCTTAAAAGCCTCTCAGTGTTTCTTCAACCAGAAGATCAGTAATGGTGAAGAAATATTTGGCACCAGGACCTATCTCCCACACACACTCACTCACTCTGAGCATCCACAGGAAGGTGTGCTGTCAGTTCACTCAGATACAGTGAGGCCCAACATGCCTGGCCCCACAAGTACTCGTGAAACAGTGTTCAGTGGTTGGAAGAACAAGGCTTCCTCAGCAGACAAGTCAGTAGGGAAAAAGTTCCGTGAAGGAATACATTTGAAAACCACTATGTCTAGAACTGTAAAGTAGAGCCATATGTTTAAAAATGGAATTGATCTCAGTTTGGGATTAGCTCCTTCCTTCCTCTTTGGTGGTTATTTTTCCCCTATTTCCATGACAGTTGCCTTTTCACAGGGTTGTCCAACTTGAAAGCCACAAGAATGATATGAGGACTGAATCAGCTTGTGAAATTTCAGTTTCTGCTCCTGGCAATACAAATCAGTCGATTCATTCCGCCCCAATAGGGAGCTATCATGAACCACAGAAGAAATGTGATCAACATGAGAAAATGCCCAAGGGACCAGTGATAGCCAGGGCTTTTTTTTTTTTTTTTTAAAGAGGTGCTGGAACTCTCAAGAGGAAAATGCGAGCCCCATCGCTGGAAAAGCTCGGTCCACCCTCCCACCCTATTTTAGTGCAGGTCTGACCGGCTGCCTTTTCATGGAGCCAGGGAGGAATTTTTCGCCTCCATCGGTTTGGCCTATGTATGGAGGTGTTTTTGCCTACTTTGCACTGACGATGGTGGTGTTAGTTTATTGGCTTCGGGAGGGTGGGTTGTTAAATATTATGGTCACTTTAGTGTTTGGCAGGGTAGCGCGATCAGGATGGAAATGGTGAGCATTGTTATAAAGGAAATAAAGGGTCCTCCAGGAACGGCTTTCGGGCCATTGCGGCTCAAGGCCAGGAAGGGGTGATCTTCCTTGGAACAATCTGGCTCGGCCTACCTTAGCGGGCCTTTGCGGCTTCTGGGATGGTGGGTCAGGGGTTCTCTTGCACATGCCACGCTGCTGGTCGAAAGCTACCTTCGGTGGCTTGAGGTCAGAGCAGGTGCATCGCCCAGAAGGAAATGAAGGTGGTCAGGAGTTTGACACCTGTCATATTCCTCAGTACATTTCTGGTAACCCCTCGCTAGTATTTGTTGTTATTAAATAATTAATAAAGTGGCCCTTGTTAAATCCATATTGGTGTCTGTCTCTTTATTCTGACTGGGGGGGGCAATGCAGTTTTCAGTCTGTGTACTGAAAATTCATGAACTTTTCAGTCTGTATACTGAAAATTCATGAACCTTTAAATATTTTTAAAAGAATTTTGTCAAAGAGGTTCCAGAATTCTGTTCCAGCATATTCCCCCAGAAAAAAGCCCTGGATAGCTACCAAATAAATTGATCCAGAGCTATTCCTTCCTTCTCTCCCTCTCTTTCACCAGTGAAGTCTGCTTCACATCCTATGTACATCCCATGATTTCTGTGCACTTCGTTACCTTGTTGACTAGCAGCTGAATGTTTAATTTGACTATTTAAAAGCACTGCTGAAAGAACACAGTGATTTTGAAATGTTTTACTCTTCCAGGTTCTTTCATATGTGCATATCATCCTTCGGCACTGTTGGCGTGAAGAGATGAATAAATGAACCAGGTACTGTCAGTCATTATCCAAGAGAAGCAGCCAGGAAAATATAGCTGTGGAAGGTCAAGTTCAAAGAGCAGCTAAGGACCAACTTCCTCTGCAGAAAAATCCAACTGCTAACATTTTTAAAGCTGCACAATGCTTTCACAAGGTGTAGGTTTTGTACAGCATCAAGTTAATGAGCACACTGCTAAAAAAATCAGGTGAACATTTCTTCAAATATATCAGAAGCAGGAAACTTTAGAACATTAGATGACAAAGAAGTTGAACAGGCTGCTGAAGGAGTAAAGGGGGACTGAAGAGAAGCTGAAATAGCCTTTAGTATCAGTCTTCACTGTGGAACATGCTGGACAGATGCCCAGGCCTGAATACCAGTATTATGAGATAAAATTCTCAGCCTAATTAGCAGATCACTGGGATTGGATGCTATAAACACTCAGTTGTGGATTACCTTACAAAAAAACAACAACACATGACTTATCATTAAAACCAGTCTCCTTACCAGACGATTAGTCAGTAGCCAATGTAATGCCAATGTTTAAAAAGGGATCCATGGAGAAGGTAGGAAATTATAGGCAAATATCTGGCCCAGCTAAATTAGCTACAAACGCTATTAATGCTGGCATTATAAAGCATATTATAGAAACCACACCGTAGTGCGGTTTCTATAATTTGTCTAGTTGACACCATGGTCCCTTTAATGTATTTAATAATAAAGCATATAGCAAAGCAAGTTTTGTAAGGAAGAATCAGTGTTGGTTCTACTAAGGGACTTCCCTGCAGCCACTGGATTTTTTTATATATATACAGTAGACCATGGCATACTCCTGAGGTCCCTAGAAAATACTCTGTTTCCTGTTTATCACACTAATAATAAAAGGCTGTAGAGGGAGATGCTGATTAAGTCCCTTGAGGGCTATCATGAGCAGAGATGTCACAAGGTTCCATTTTATTTTCCACATAAATACCTATGTAGGCCCCCATAATGAAATCATCTGAAGATGAAGAGTGGGATGTCATCAATATGCTGGTGAAACTCTGCTATCTATCTATCTAAAAAAAATAAAACTTTGAATAATCCCCTAGATACATACAGCTGTCTCTGCCCTGCCTAGTGTTTGAATGTGGAGGGTCAAGTGGTTGAGTGAGAAAAAAAAAACAAGTTGAATCCAGATCACATTAAGGTGATGCTGGTTGGAAGGGCCACTGCATTAAATGGGACTGTTCTCACTACCATCAGTGGAGTGCAGCTTTCACCAGGGGTCTTGTTGTAGAAAAAGAGCTGCCGGAGCTCATTAGCATAACTCATTAGCATAACTTATTTGCATATGCCACGCCCCCTGACATCACCGGAAGTGACAGAAGGCCACACCCCCTGACATCACCGGAAGTGTGTCAGAAGGCCCGGCTACTTACCCTCCTGCTTCATCCTCATTCCCAAACGGAATGAGGATCGAAGCAGAGGGCGGGGTAAAGAAGGGGGCGGGGCTTCACCACGTGACCGCCCCGCCCCCTAGAGGTTCTCTTCCGGAGCTCCGTACCTGAGAGCTCCCCCCCGACTAGAGCCCTGGCTTTCACTAGAAGTCTCTATTAGGAACTCAAGCCTCATTGGATTCTGGTCTTCTGTAGCCAGCTATAAACTGCTTACTTCCAGCTTCACTTAGCTACAAAACTGACTCCCTATATGCAGATGTCTGGTCTGGCAACACTGATCCATGGTTCTGTAACCTCAGGGTTAGATTACTTTAACATGCTCTACATGAGACTGCCCTTGATGATGATCCAAAAAAAATCAGCTTGTGCAAAATGCTGCTACCCATTTGTTATTAGGGGACAGCCACTGGGAACATACTACTCCTATTCTAGAGCCCTTCATTAGCTGAATATTTGTTTGCAGAACCAATTCAAGGTCCTGACCCTTACCTTTAAAACTCTTAATGACCTGGGGCCCACATACACACACACACACATTAAAAAATACCCCCAAAAAAGTCAGTAAAGGGATTTAACCCCTTACCCCCATAACATTAGGAAATCATTGGCAGTAGAAGCACCAGAAGCAAAGGAAATGCTTTTTTAAAATATGCGGTATAATTAGTCTATGGTATTTGCTTCTTTTGGCCAACAGTTCAGACTTTCTGTGATGGAAAAACACTTGGCAAAAGGATCACAGACTCTAATTTAGCAGAAAGAAATGGTAACTTTTCCTAAGAACAGTAGAGTAGAAGTAGCTTGTAGGTCCAGAATGATAGCTAGAGGGAGAGATGGAGAGTCCTTTTTGACCATCAGTTCTAAGGATTCTGCTTATCTCAGCAAAGATAGGGTATCTTTTCTTTCAAGCAGTAATAATGGCTCCCTGTTGCTTTAATCACCTCTGAAGGAAGATGTGACATGAGATTGAAGTATGCCCTTAAATAGGTGGACAATAAATATTTAGCCTCATGCACTTTCAAGGATCAATGCCTATAACAAAAATACTTATTAATTTTCAGCAACTATTTCCTTTAAAATTAAGGATATTCTAATCCTTTCAGCAAGTGAGGGTGGAGGAACTCAGAGAAGCCTATCAGTAGAGCATGAAAAGAACACTTTGAAGTTTCATTTTAACTGAAGTGGATCATAGATTAGGGGATTAGCAAATGCTATCCTTGATTATCTTTCTAACATACCATTTCAAGTGCCAAAGCATAGAAATAAAAATCAATAAACAGCAAATCAAGCCCTATCAAGGATATTTTTGAACAACTGAAATTGATTCTGATGACTAATTATGGAAAGTCTTTGTTTATATTCCACCTATCATCTGTGGGCATTTTTTCCTAAACAGAAAGATAATTTAAAATCCTGAGCAGTTGCACATCTCTTTGCTCCTCTAGTGTTCGGACTCCCATAAGAGTTGCTTGCAGAACTGCAGACTGAACCTATGTAGGTTTACTTTTTTTATGTTTGTGTCTAAGTATGCATAATCAGGCATAAGACTGCATTAGAGCTGCCATCTCCAGGTGAGGTCTTGACTCCTCCCAGAATTACAACTGATCTTAGAGTTTCCAGCCCACCCAGTTGGGGATGACACTCTTTTCGGGCAAAACTCTATGGTCTGAAGTTGAATTCAGAATTTCACCAGTGGACTAAACTGCACTCCTAAGACAATTTCAGGTCATGAAAATGGCAGAGAGGAGAAAAGCTGAGGCCCCTTCTTAGTTAGCACTGGGGTCCCATTTCTAACCAGGAACCAGATGCAATGGTGCAATGTAGTAGTTCAGAGAGTGAAATACGCACTGGGAAGTTACTGATTCACATCTTAGCTATCAGCTATTAGACACTGGGTAGCTTTAAGCCTCATTTACCATAACTGTGGCCTTTCTACAGGACTACTGGAGTATTGCAGCTGCAAGCCTAAAAACACTACCCTGAGAGTAAGCCCCACTGGATAAAACTGGACTTAATCCCGAGTAGTCCTTTTTAGGATTGACCTCATGTATGTTTTGAAGAATTAGATACACTTGGAAAGTTGCTAGATAAATATGTAGTAACAGTAAAGCTTTCCGAGAATTATAAACACATAAACATTCCATTTCATTAGTGAATATCAAAATTATAGTGGTTATCTATTTGATATTAAGCTTCAAATTATTCTGCTGAAGCAACTGATGATATGGCCTATTCTGCTTGCCTTTGCTCCACAACTTCCCCAGATATAATTATTGCTGGAAAGCTGATGTTGGAAGCTCCATTGGTTACTACCGGGACATTTTGTCTGTCATGCGTTTATAATTAAGAACACATCTTTTTATAAGTTAAATATTTGTACATTCTGGCTTCTATAATTGAAAAGCTTGCATATCTAAATTGGTTTCAGAGTTGCTTGTGTGCTGATTTTAAGATAGTATGATCTACTCCAGGGGTGTCAAATTTAAGGCCCGTGGGCTGGAACCAGCCCACCCATGGCTTTAATCCAGCCCAGGGCTCTTTTCTTCCCCCCTTCTCCCCAGCTCCCTTAGGTCTTGTCTTTGCCCGCTTTGGCAGGAAGCTCTTCTGAGCTTGCAAAGTTGCACAGAAAATGTGGAATGGATTTTTCCATTAAAGTCTCTCCACCCAGATAGACTACTGTACCCAGACAGATAGAACGACAGCCCCCAGAGTAGAATGATGTTCCCTAGCAATAGAATCTGTGTTTGGGGATTGGAATGAGGGCCCCCAGAGTGGAATGACAGTCCCTGGGAGTAGCAGCAGCATTCTGGGAATGGAATTCCACTCTGCGGGCCCTCATTCCAATCCCATAATGCTTCTGCTACTCCCAGGGACTCATTTCACTCTGGTGGCTGTCATTCCAGTCCCAGAGTTGTCTATCTGTGCCCAGAGACCTTAATGGAAAATCCCTTCCACATTTTGTTTGCAACTCAGTCTGTGCTGCAATTTATTTCAATGGAGTGGACCGCAAGAAGTTTCGCTTTCCAGAGTTCGTATGCCAGCTGAAGCTGTTACTTGCTGGAGTTGTCTCCTTGCAAATACAGGGCTGATGTTTTAAGCCAGTTTGTCTCTGCTGAATGGACCTAAGAATGGCTGCCTGAGTGAGTATTGTAACATGGGAACCCACAGCCACAGGGGGACGTTACACTGGAGAGCCACTGCCACTCTGAGAAGATGTGGTGAGAAGCTTGCAAGGCTCAGCCATTTCATGTTTTCCTAGGCTCAGAGCATTTTATATTTTTAGTTTATATTTTTAGTTTCTGCTGTGACTCTTGTGTTTTTTCTTGATGCTTTATTTTTTAAAATTGCATTGCCAAATCCCACTATTCCCCCGCATTTCCATTTTAGGCAGACATCTTTTAAAGGGGGGGAAGGTTTGGGAGGTGTCAGTTATCAAAGACTGTTAAATAAATGAAATATTGCAAGCGCTTTAAGCAAAAAATATATCTTTGTGTTTGTCTGTATCCTTTATAAAATTTATATCTCCACTACCTGACATTACATTTTATGACACGCATTGCCTGGCCCCACAAAGTCCCATTTATGTCAGATCCGGCACTTGTTACAAATGAGTTCAACACCCCTGATCTACTCCTTTATTTCTGCTTTTTTTAAAGAACTGATTAACTGTGTTGCTTTTAAATATATTATTTTATTGTTATTTATTATTCATATAGTAAGCAGCCTTAGTTATAGTTTCAGAGAGAGGATGAATATAGTTATTGAATTAACCAACAAGCATGTTCCCTCCTCACTCAAAAGGAGATACATAAGAACCTTTCCGCTATTAGAATTTTACTCAAAGCAGAAACTAGAAGGAGCACTCCCCAAAAGACATGTCACTATATGGGAAGAAGTCCTGAATGTCTTCCCTTCCCAGTTTTACTGCCTCACTTCTTTCAATTCCACTCCCAGTTTTGCAACAGTAGCACTAATTATACAGGTTTCTGCTGTTTTCACACAATAAAATATATAGATTTTTCAATTCACTACAACTGCATTTTTTTCTGTTACCTATTCAGTTTTAGAATTTATAATTTCAGCTATCAATTTCCATTTTTTCCATACCATCCAACTTCAAGGATCCTCTTCTGCAGTTTTCCATCCTGCTTTGCTGTGCACACCAATAAAATCAACCCCCTTGTCTCTTCCAATTATCACTACATAATCTTATCTAAACTGCAACTCCCCTGCATTTTTTTCAAAATAAAATATGAACTTGCTACCTTTTCCTTTGTCCATGCAGTCTAATTTTCTACTTTGTGCTTTTTCCATTAATATATTAAGGTCACAATGAATGGAAACAGGTTACTAAATAGTTAAAATGCCTGCATAAATACCAATGCAATATTATTAATACTACTTCTTCTCAGTGCTGTACTACCAACCTAGATATTACTGATGGGTATTACAAACATACACTGGAAGAACTGTGGGACAAAAGCAAGCCGTCCAATAATCCTCTTAGGGGGAACATTATTCTACAAGACCAAATCCAAGCAAAAAAAAAAATCTCTACAAACAGCATAAACACTTTTGCTACACAATTGTACATATATGAAATATTCATTCTCTGACATGGTAGGATTCTGTCTGACATTGAGGGGTCGAATTATTTTAAAATTAGAAAAGAGGAGGAAATGGCGGTAAAAGGATCAAGCTTCTTTCTCAGCAAGAGAAGAGATATATAATATCTAAAAGAGAAAATCCAAGGAGATCAAGGCGAAATGCAACCTGCAGGATTTGGTTTGGAAAAGCCAATAGTGAGATCAGTCAGTTTATTTCAGATGAGGGAAAGGGACAGAGACAGGTTGAAAGAGCTGGAGACAAGATGGCTAGAACAAACGTTTCCATAAAATGGTACCAGAAATATAGAATACCAGAAACCAAGTACAGGGGACATGCTCAGGCTGAAAAGCCCATTATCATAACAAAGGCCATTTATTAAATACAACTGAATTTGTCTACCATGACTTTTATAATTTTTTTTTTGGGGGGGGGGGATCAAACAGATGGGAAGTGTTACACGTTAGTATTGCATTTAAAGGAATTATTTGGGCCCTGTTGATAGAAACAGGAAGCCTACCTAGAAGTATTTACAGGTAGCCCACATCTGGAAAAGTAAATGAGTGTGAAAGAGAGTAAAGTTAAAAGGAAACACAATGGGTTGGATGCAGCTAGCTTTTTCACTGAATCTTGCCCAGCTTCCCTCCACATTACAAACACCATCCCACATGGCTTTTGCACATACATGTCCCATGATTCTCAGCATAGCCCTTTTGAGTGATCAAAGAAAACCCCTCCTTTTTTCCTATCAGCAGAAAAGCTTGGTAGATCCAAAGGGACATTCTGGAGGCCTCATTCTTAACAAAAACAACAAGGTCTTTACTCGTCTCTGGCTGCCAGTCCAAGGGTGCCAAGTCCTAACATATGTTTCTTATAACAGAGAAAGATGGGAAATTGCATTCTACAGCTGTTACTCTTTTCTATCAATGCAAATGTCATCTAAATTTATAAACAACCATCATAGATTCCTAGAGTTGAAAGGATCTAAAAGTCTAGCCATCTGCAGATGAAGCAGTACCATCCCACCCATTCCAATCAAAGGAGACAAACTATGGCAAAGTGTGCCACAGGGAGAATGCAGGTGTGCCACAGTAGGTGCATATAGGTCACAGAGTTACAGAGGAGGAGAACGAGAAGAGGAGATTGCATTTATACCCTGCCCTTCACTATCCGAAGGCGTCTCAGAGCAGCCTACAATCCCTTTCCCTTCCCCTCCCCACAACAGACACTCTGTGAGGTAGGGGGGGCTAAGAGAGCTCTCTCGGGAACTGCCCTAAAGAGAACAGCAATGAAAGAACTTATGACTGACCCAAGGTCACACCAGCAAAACACATTGTTTGCTTTGGCCACACCTGTGGCCCAGCCCTGTTGGAAGACATTTTGGTGGCAGAACCCACTCATCCAATCAGGAATCCCTTGCTACTCCCCAACCCCTCTTAAATGGGGTTCAGAGCCTTTCCCTTTGGTAGACAGCCACCACCTCCTGATCCCTGCCCCCTAACCAGTTTGGTGCCAGGAGGTGCATCCAAACCAGGGCTGCTCTGGTAACAGATCCCATGTTTCACTCCTGGTTGTGAAAACCATGCCTACCTAGACAAGTTGAGAGTACCCAGCCCCAGTGTCTCCACAACTGCTGATAAATCTCAATAAACATCACCCTCCCTACTCTCATCAGACAGACTGTAGGAAACATTAATCTGAGCCAGTTCAGACTGGAGTTTCTCACTTGCTGAAGTCCTTTCCCATTATAAAATAAGGATAACAAGCCCAACAACACTTTAAAGACTAACAAAATATGTGGCAGTGGCAGGGTATGAGCTTTCCTGAGTCACTGCTCACTTCTTCACATACTTTTCTGCTGCTACAGACAGACTAACATGGCTACCCATCTGATCTAAGCCCAACATGTCATTCCAAGGCATTAGGTGCAATTCTTGGAAATTCATTTTTTGGTCTCCAGAGGCAGCAGCCACTTATACCTCGAGGAAGTGACAATATGTGACACACCCAAAATAGTATGCCATGAAAAATACCACATTGCTCAACAACAACTGGACCACTGTTCTTTATGTATGCTTCTCTATAATAATTTTGTAGCTGAGAGGATGTTTGTTTGAATGCTCTTAGAGCATCTAACAACAAGTTAAAACTTGTTTTCACTGAATCAGCTGCACTTTTATCATTAGAAAGCTAGCTAAACTTATTTGACCAGTTCAGCACACCATGAGCATCTGGCCTTAATAATAAGAGAGCACCTCAAGAAACTAAGCCTCAGGACACACAAATCTGTCAGCTCACAACTGTGCTGATGATGTGCAAGTCCTACAAGCAGCTAATCATCAGACACACTGATATGATTGAGAAAACTTGATCAGTGTCAAATGTACTATGCAATCATAGGTTTTAAGCTATGCAGTTGTAGTTTTACAAACTTCACTGCTATATCTCCCAGTTACACAACTGAGAATGATTACAAAAAGAGACCTTTTTACTCATTACATTTGGGTTTTCAGCTACATCTACTGGAAGCACTACCCATGATGCTCCTGATATTTGTCATCACCCTCTACCTGGCTTCGATACTCTCAATCCTGTGCCCTTAAAAATGAAATATTCCATTTGCGTATACCACGGCTTGAAAACACTGCTTGGAATCAGTCTCTGACAATTGCTGGTACTCTGCTAAACAGTCCTTGTTTGTACGTGCTCTTTGAGTGCAATGTATTTCATTAACTGTTGACCTTTACAAAATACCCAAGTATATTGAAAACTTTCAACCATAGCGGCCCTCTCTTGTTAAATGGCTTCTCTAATGATACAGCTCCAATCTGAAATAAAATTTAACATTTAAGCCATTATTTCATAGATTTTTATATTGTAATGAAATGGGGGGGGGAATAAATTTACTGCATTTAACTGTTTAAACATTATTCCCACCCACCCCCCAAGGAATTTGTGACCATACTTTTTAAAACAAAACCATCAAATTAATGTTTAGGACAATACAATATGAATTATCCCAATCTGACTCCCAGTTATGAAGATAAGCAATGGTAAACTTGCTTGACTATTGTGACCTCCAATTTGCTGCTGAAAAGAATTTTATTGTTTTTCAGTATCTAATGCTTTATTACGTAATGTGTATAAGCAGGTTTCAACAGATTTTGTCAACAGTCAGTAAGCTGTCAAAACCTTTAAAATCCTTGCTATAGTACTCCTCATGAGATGTCTTCATAATGTTGGAACCAATACAAACACACCTATAGATTATTGTGTGCACGAGAGCTACTTAAAAATGCGAAGACCAGGGCTCAGTTTTACTCAGGCATATTACAGATCACCATTCAAGACTCATTATAGTTTGGTTTTGTTCTACATTCTGCCCACAGACTTCACAACCAATAGCTCCACTTGCCCTTCTTTTAAAAATTCTCCAAAGAGGATGTCTCGGAATGCATTTAAGTGACACAGACCAATTTTTGTACACTGCCAGATAACAATTCGGGGCTATAAATCTCAATTTTATCAAATTTGAGGCCAAGAGGATTCAAGATAACTACAAGATATGTCCAAAGTAATAACCAAATGGTAGAATTATCCTACAAAAAATGCAGGACAGTGTAAATCATTTATCCTGTGGGTCAATGATAGCTTGTCTTTTAATATTTAGATTTTTATAAAGCCTAGATTTCTGGCCCACCTACTGCATATTTACATCAATATTTTCCTGTGTTTAGCTTGCTATTAATGGCTATTAAATAATCAGCTGTCTCTCTAGTAAAGTTATGTTTCCTGAATAGATCATTACCCAACCTGACTTTAATCCCGTGCAATAGATGTGTGTTCACAACAATGTTGTTCGATTTTTTTTAAAAAAATTAATGGTGTATATTTTTATAAGAAAATGACTTATTTGACTGAGTGGAAATATCAAAGAGAAGCAGCATAAATAAAGCTATCAGAGAAGTTAAACAAGTGACAAAATTTCCATAATACAATCAATTAAGAGCCCATAAAAATCAATAAAACAAAAAAGGAAAATACTAAAAACCCTATATATAAAATCAACATCGTTTAATAGTATACAAGATAACTGCTTCTCCAATGAAGCATGGATAGATTTTGCTACTGAGCAAAATTTAGCTACCTTCTCCATAATCTGATGGTACTTATCAGCTAAGAGGACAATAAAATAAGATTTTTCTGTTGTCCCTGGGAATTTTTCTAGAATAGAGAAAAACAGCTCATCTCGAAGATCTTTATAAAGAGGGCAATATAGAATAACATGCCCTATCACTTCCACTTCTTGACTGGCGCAGGGACAATTCCTTTCAAAATACAGGTCTTTAAAAATATATATATCTCCTGTTAACAACTCAGCAGGGAGAACATTAAGCTAGTATGCACCCCAAAACAGCATACACAACAGACATGTATTAATGTGTCAATGGAAGTTTATTTAAATGTCCAAGTAGAACAGGTTGGTATGTGGACAGGCGAACTAGCCATCCAAGATAATAACCCCAGCGCCCTCTCAATGTAACTAGAATTTAGTAATTATGTTCAAAGGAATATCTAAAAGTATTTAACTGCTGTTTAATTTAGTTAATGTTCTTTTATGTTATGTTAAGTCATTTCACTTCTATTTTGCAAACTACACTGAGGGTGTTTTTTTTTAATTCAAAGGACAGGATATTAATCTTATAAATAAATGAAATAAGTGTATATAACTTGGGGATCCCAGAGGCCTTTGTTCCAAGGGATTGCTCAGCTCCACACCTATTTAGCTTGAACAACACTTCAGCACCAGCCCTTCCCAGGCTACTCACTGAACCCAGGAAAATATATATTTACTTGCCCCAAATTCAAGCCACTACTAAAAGTCAGTTCCAGATATACCTAATTCTACTTTTTGGTTAACATTCCTGTCAATTCCAAGGAATATTTCCTCCCATTTTTACCATGGAAGAATGTATACTTCACGTAAAACTCAAAACTCTTCCAGAACAAGTGAAATATTATTTTAAATCACTATTTTAAAAGTATTACAGTTATTTTCACATTGTTACAAAGCTCTTCCATGAAAGTTTGAAAACTAATAATGTTAAGTTATCAAAGAAAGCATTGTCACTGCATTTATCTGGCTAACCGATCAAGAAATTCTCTGATGACCTGATTTTGAAAAAAGAGTTCCAAATGTTACAGAGTACCCTCACTTTTTGGTCTAGAAACTGCTCTTTCTGCAAGGTGTGATCATACCAAGCCTGAGGCTGAGGAGTGGAATGGTGCATAGGTAGGGCTCCCAGCCATGGCTGGGAGAACTGTAGCAGCACTTGGGGAGCAAGCCAATTTCATCGGCATCACACCAACATGCAATGCCAGAACATTGACTAGAGTGGGTTGTAGGGACCACAACACTCCAATTTTCTTCCACCTACACTGTCTCCCAGTTCAGTTCTTGGCAGAGCTAACAGGCTCAGGTAAAACAGTGTGGGGCGAATGATAGAGAAGGTGGAGAAAGAGGACTGGTACTGACCTTTAAAGCCCTATGTGGCTTGCGGCCAGCATACCTTGTGGACCACTTACTCCCATATGAAACAACACTCTATTTTGGAGGTGTCAAACATACAGCCCCCGGGCCAGAACTGGCCAATCCAGCTCTTATCCAGCCCATGAGCAACTGGTGCGAGGCAGGGAGGGCAGGAGGCTACCGGGGGATGCAAGCAGACGCATGCAGTGAGGTGTGTATGGTCAGAGCTGTCAAGAAATAGAAAGGAAATGGCCAGGGGGCAGAGCTAACAGGTTCAGGTAAAACAGTGTGGGGCGAATGATAGAGAAGGTGGAGAAAGAGGAGGTATGTTTCCCCCCCTCCTGCCTCCTCCAACTGTAGCTCAGCGAGGATTAGTGAAGCCACTACATGGGTGGGGTGGAGCTGAGCAGCCAGAACTGCCACCACCACCCAACCAGCTTTGCGTTGGCAAGAGTGGGCATGTGGAGTAGGGGTTTGCCAAAGGAAAGGATGAGAATGGCAGCAGAGGAGGAGGGCTGGCACCTGGACTGGGAGGCAACTGGGCTGTCTTGTGCATGCTGCTCTGAGCAGAAAGACATCCCAGCCTCGCTGTCACATACGGACAGCTAGGAAGCAGAATGAGTGTGGGTTGGAGATGGCAATCTTTCTTCCGCCCACCTGTTCTCAGCCCATGAGGGAAAAGGGGTCACAGGAGGACAAAAAGCACTCCGTGGAGGTTTTGAAAACAGCCTCTCCATCAGGCCTTCCCCTCAGCCCAGTCACTTCTGTGGGAAACAACGCAGGAGGGATGAGAACTGGAGATGGGAGGATCTGAGAGATCCAGGTTCAGATCCCCCCTTCTCCCGGGTCACCCGGGGCCAGTCATTCAGCCTGCTCCACCTCACAGGATACTTGTTGATGGTGGAGATGGGGTACTGGGCTGTCTTGTGCATGCTGCTCTGAGCAGAAAGACATCCCAGCCTCGCTGTCACATACGGACAGCTAGGAAGCAGAATGAGTGTGGGTTGGAGATGGCAATCTTTCTTCCGCCCACCTGTTCTCAGCCCATGAGGGAAAAGGGGTCACAGGAGGACAAAAAGCACTCCGTGGAGGTTTTGAAAACAGCCTCTCCATCAGGCCTTCCCCTCAGCCCAGTCACTTCTGTGGGAAACAACGCAGGAGGGATGAGAACTGGAGATGGGAGGATCTGAGAGATCCAGGTTCAGATCCCCCCTTCTCCCGGGTCACCCGGGGCCAGTCATTCAGCCTGCTCCACCTCACAGGATACTTGTTGATGGTGGAGATGGGGTGGTGGAGAGGGGAGTCTGGTGTGCCTCCTCAAGATCCTCAGAGGTAGGATGGGGAAAGAGAAGAAACAAAGAGCAAGAGACAGATTGTAACCATACTAGGCTGCTGAGGCTGGGTGTATGGGGAGGTGCTGAAAAACTACATTATTTACTGGCAAAGAAGATCGTGTCTCCTAAATGTGCTATATATACAAAAAGTAACTAATTTGTATGGAAATGTAAGATACCTCCCTTTGTGTTATCCCTTGGTGGGGGGGAAACTAATCTTGCATACGATTAAATACATTTATTAGGGCTTTTGTGGGTTCCCCAGTAAATCAGTTGCTTTCAGTCCACACACACACACACACAGGCACAATGTGTCTGGAGTTCTGTTTTGATTAGTTCTCAAACTTTTCTGAACCTACCCATCTAGAATGTTTTTATCCTGCTGTTCCTCCAAGGAACTCAGGAGCACCATGCATGATTCTCCCGTCCTTCATTGTGTCCTGCTCATTGTGGTGGCGAGGACACACCAACTTGGAGCTTACCAGTGCTAATGTTTTAAGCATGTTTGTATTTTGAGTAAAAAAATTATATTGTTAATTGGGTTTGCCTGTGTCCTTTATAAAGTTTATATCTCTGGTTCCTGGCATTATATTTTACGGCACACATGGCCCAGCCCAACAAAGTGACATTTATGGCAGATCTGGCCCTCATAACAAATGAGTTTGACACCTCTGCTTCTGGGCCACACCATCTGTGGCAATCCAAGAAAATACCTTCTCAGTTGTGGCACTCAAACGCTGGAACTCCCTACCTTGTACCCTGCTGTTCCTCCAAGGAACTCAGGAGCACCATGCATGGTTCTCCCGTCCTTCATTGTGTCCTGCTCATTGTGGTGGCGAGGACACACCAACTTGGAGCTTACCAGTGCTAATGTTTTAAGCATGTTTGTATTTTGAGTAAAAAAATTATATTGTTAATTGGGTTTGCCTGTGTCCTTTATAAAGTTTATATCTCTGGTTCCTGGCATTATATTTTACGGCACACATGGCCCAGCCCAACAAAGTGACATTTATGGCAGATCTGGCCCTCATAACAAATGAGTTTGACACCTCTGCTTCTGGGCCACACCATCTGTGGCAATCCAAGAAAATACCTTCTCAGTTGTGGCACTCAAACGCTGGAACTCCCTACCTTGAGAGATTCATCTGTCTCCCTCTATCATTGTCTTGCACCAGCAGGTTAAGACTTCTTTGTTTTGTTTGACGTTCCCTCACTAACTCTCACTGGCCCTCCTCCCTGTTTGTGTGTTTATACATTTGATGCAATTGTTTTTAATATATTAAATACTGATGTATATATACATATTTTAGCATTGTTTTGATTATTTGCCATCTTGGAGAACCTGTTTTGGATGGAAAAGCGGCATACAGATGTTCTGAATAAAAAGAAATAAAATACGGTCATCAAACTTCATACTTTCCTCAGATTCCTGTGTCTTCAGCATCGAGTGAAACATATATGTGCATGCAATGGACAGAAATTGAACAGGAATGCTTACATTCTGAGCCCTTTCTCTAAAAATACAAGCTTTCTTTCTGTTCCTGAAAAAGTGCCAAGGTTTACATAATATTTCTCGGTCCAAACAATAAACTTGCCTTTGTTTACAAAAATATTTATTTTAATATTAAAACCCTTCCACCCTTTTCCAACGAGCAAAAACCAAAGCTAGAGCTGTAAATATAGATGAGGGCTATCTCCAAAATACTGCATATATATATATTTAACTAGTGTGAGGTCCATCAGTGGCTATTAGCCACAAGGTATAGATAGGGGCTCTGGGGCAAGTGATGCTCTGTCTTCTTGGTGCTTGGGGGGGTCAACAGTGGGAGGGCTTCTAATGTCCTGGCCCCACTGGTGGACCTCCTGATGGCACCTGGTATTTCTGGCCACTGTGTGACACAGAGTGTTGGACTGGATAGGCCTTTGGCCTGATCCAACATTGGCGTCTCTTATGTTCTTAACTGTGGCATGTATACCCTTTTAAAAGTACAACTAAATGTGCTAATTGATTTATGCAAGATACATGTTATTTTGAGTAGTATAACAAGTTTAGGATTGATAAGAAAGTAAGTGTTGCATATATTCCAGTTTCATCCCAAAGCAAGGTCCCACCCAAAAATAAACACACTTTTTCTTCCCCATGATTTCAACATTTCCAGAAATGTCATAGCTGAATTCCAACAGAACTGCAATACACAAAACACCTCAATGCATAACCGTTCATTTGCTTGCTGCTATAGTGCATTGCCTTTAGGACGCTATTAAGTGCTTGATATCTAGGTCACCTAAGTGATAGCTAGTACATTTTCTACCAGCGATCAGCCACGGCCAACAATGGAAGGAGCATTCACCCTGGTAAGCAAAGAGCTTCATTACAGCAGCCTGGATAAAGGAGGGATAGTACTGTTCCCATTAGTGGGTCTTTAAGTCAATACAGGCAAGCAGTTTCTCTGTTGCCCTGAGGGTGTTTCTTTTTCCATAATAAGGAAGCACTGTCATAACTTGCAGTTATTTGGCATGTGACATTCCCATATTTTCTTGTGGGGGCTGTGTGAGATGAAACCAAGGATCTGCGCTTGAAGGCTTCACTCCTTTGTTCATTGAAACCCCTAGGATGGGCCCAGAGTCCCACCAAAATTACTTAGGTAAACCAGCTTTCATGTGGTTTGCTGCAGACTCTGTAATACTATATCTTTTACAATAAATATTTGAAAACCAAGCAATTTCAAATACAGAAACGCCAGAATCATTACGAAGCCTGCACTTCATTGAATGTGTGATGCTACCTTATACCAAGTCAGACCACTAGTCCACTAAACCCAGTACAGACTATTGGCTCTTCAAAGTTTCAGGCGGGGGGCTTTCCCAACCCCAAGATCTTTTTAAGAGAGGACCTTCACACACAATGCTCTACTTCTGACATCTGGACTTTCCTTAGAGCTATGTATGCCATATGAATAACAACTTTTAATAGAAACATGGAACAACTGGTAAATTGAAAATGTCCAGATAAATAAGTATACTCCTTTTATCAATTACATGTTTATCTCACTCTTTCTCCAGTGAATTCAGAACAGCATACACAGCTCTCTCCGCCTTATTTTAACCTCAGACAACCCTGAGAGGTAAACTGAGCTTAGAGCCTGCCTAGCCTAAAATCACCCAAGGGATCTGAATTTGGCTCTCTCTAGGCCTAGTCTGACATTAGACTACCTCCATTAGTCCATCCATGCAACTAATTAGCTGTTACGAGTTCTTATCATCTGTCTTCATTTCTGCTACTCACCTAGCCTCAGCGCAATACCTGCACCTATCTTTCTCCCAGTCTGTATTTTGAACCTTCCTTCCCCCTCCGCCCAATCCCAGGACATCCATTTGGTTTTGGTTTCTAATCAGCATTTACTCATCTGTATGTGTTTACATTCTGCTGTTGGCAGAAATCTGGGAGTCATGTTTCCACTGTTCATTAAGCAACAACCTATTAAACACACAAGTTTTGCCGTGTTAGTCACGCATGTCTGTTCTGTTCTTCTTCACCCCTTGTAAATAAAGAATAATTCTTAAAGATCCTTATTTGCTCATCATACAATGGCTGGGATACGGAAATTGCTTCCCTGCCCATAACTGTACGAAGGGGAACCTTTCCAAATTTAATTACCAAAGCTACTCAAAATCAACACCAATTGTTAACAAATAATTTACTTGAAAGGATGTGAGGGGAAATGATGCATAAAAGGTTGCTAGAAAGCCTATCCTTTCTTTGTCACATTTTTACTATGATCTAGTGAATGGTCCTGTTCATACTTTCAGGCAGTCCAACATGAAATGAAAGACGTTGCACCAATGACCTCAGTCTCCAGCAGTTCTCCAATGCATTTCCTATCTGTGTAAACTTGTCTCAGGGAGTACCTGTCTGTCATGCACGCAATATTATATGAAAAATCAGCAAAGCTATCTGCTGCTTTCTACTTAGGTTTTCTTTTGATATGTGCAGCATTAGTAAGGACCTACTGGAAATCCGAGCATTTCAGCTGAATCTGGGCATTCAACAATAAATTCAAGGACTTTGCTGGGCTACTAATGGCAGGCATTTAAAGGAATACAGAGATTATTAATATAGAAAGCACATATAGATGAATTGTCCAGCTTCATGTTTGTCTGTTCCTATCGCATTAAACAAGCATGTACTTTTGATGCTTAAAGGAGTCACAGAGAAACCATCACCTTCATCAGGAATAATTAGCAAACTTGCAAATCGTTAACAGAAGTGCAAAGGTCTTATTGGGCTTGGAGAACTAATTGCTCTCCTAGTACTTAACAGGGCATTTTCAAAAGAAGAGCAGTGAAGGGTAGCAAATGTGTGACAAATACAGCTATTATGTCCAAACGTTTTCATTGAGCATAACACATGCACTGAAATAATTCGGATAAAAGTGCTCAGTTTCAGCTGGATCAGGAGTTTTTGAAGAAATAAGGGTCCTTGACTTCTCCGTTACAGCTCTGACAGCCAGGTTGGAAAGGAAAAGACGTATGTGTTTGTTTTAAACACACACACAAGTTATTCATCAATACAATTCCCTCAGGCACAGTTATATTCCCTAGGATACACTTAAGAGGCCAGCCACACTTTGAAGTGTTTTGCTTCATTTTATGTTCCAGTTTGCTTACATTAATTTAAAAATACACCTCAGCATAGCGACACTGTTCTCTTTAATTAATTTGCCGAAGACAAGTTAACTTCAACCAGATGGTATTTCTTCCATAATTACAGCGCATTGGCTGTCCTTCAGTTATAGAAACACATGCTCCTCCAGTGTTTCTGAGGGGTGCTTTTGCATAATGTGCTTGCAAAAGAATGCAGCATCACAGTACCACGTATATACGTATGTTAGAGTTACCAGTATCCATAGGAAATCACTACAAAAGAAAATATCGTGCTGCTTTTCAACTGAGAAAAAAAAATTATAACAGCAATTACTTGTACTTGGGGTAATGATGTTTCAATAAATCTGCCAAGCTATCCAAGCATCAGGCCACTACTCCGAACTAAATAAATCTCATTAGCACCTTCACGTAAAGAAATCAAATTAGTGGAACAATGACACCAAGCACTTGACATTGGTAAGGGCATTTCCCACAAATTAAAACACAACAACACAGCCTGCAAGCGTGGAGGATATGCAATTTTAATATCTGCGATACAGCCTACCTTCTTTTCAATGTCATCAAATATAGCCATAAAACCAATATTACTATGCCCTTGGGAGTATGTGATCTTTGGCACAGAGCAAAGGGCGCACACGCACACACACGTGCAAACCTTAGATGGATCCAACTATACAGGCAAAGGTGGGGAGGGGGACAGAGGTAATATCTTACCAGTGACAATATAGTATTATCTAAAATAACGTGTATCCAGCATGACCTCTAGGGCTAAGAGATATCAGCATAAGGCTGCAATCCCAGGCTCGCTTCCCAGAGCGCAGCCCCCTCTTGATCTCATGCACTTCCCGACAGACCTGCTTGAGAGCGGGGCAACCCTCTGCAAAGCAATCGGCACCCTTTCTCCGTTCCAGTCTCTCACCTCTCCCTTTCTCCCTCAGTCAGCGGTCTCCTCCCTGCTCTCAGATCTCGCCCCTGAAAGTCTCCCTCCTTGCTCATTTCTTCACCAAGCGGAGAGATGCCATTCAGCATCCCAACAGCCGATTGACCTGCAAAAGCAGCGAAGGGAAAGGTGCGGAACCCCCGGAGCGAAGAAGTGAGGAGAGGACGGTCCGCGCCTTCCACCACGCATCCCGTCCCCTCGTCTCCCTCCGGGCGCCCCGCTTCGGCACCTCGTCAGAGCCAGCGAGACCTCTGGACGACGCCCGTGCCCCAGCTCCCAACCCTGCCCGGAGCGCCGGGAAAGGCGCCCTGGACCCCGGCCGCGGACATCCAGCCCTGCAGCGGCGGCCCCCGCGTGCCAGGCGCCGAGGGGGACCCCGGCCAGCCCTCACGCCCTCGGCGGAAGGAGGAGCGCCACAGGCGAGGGATGCGCCAAAATGGAAGCTGGCGCGCAACTTGGCCGATCCGATCCCCTGGTTCTCCGCTGCCCTCCTCTCCCCTCCGCGCCGACCCCTCCGGCCCCCCTCCGCTCCCTGGGCCGGGGCCACGAGTCCTGCAAAGGCTCCCCGCCCGCGCAGCCAAACAACTCCCACGAGGAGAGGAGAACGGAAGCTCACCTCTCCAGCCGCGGCGGCGGCGGCGTCTCGGGCACCTCCAGCCGCAGCGAGAGCGAGTCCAGCCAGGGGAGAGCCCTCCTCGCCCTCCTCCCGCACTTCAGCAAGTGTCCCGAAAGCAGAGCGGCCAGGCGAGCGACCCCCGCCGGTCCTTCCCGGCACAGCTGTCGGCAGAGGGGCCAGCTGGCGACCTTCCCTGCCGCCTCCGGCCGCTCGGGTCCTCCTCCTCCTCCGCCTCCGCGAGCACCTACAGGCGGCGGCTGCGGCGGCTGGTGCTGCTGCCACGGCGGAGCGAGGCGAGAGGGGTGGTCGCGGCGGCCGGCGAGGCGGCTCCTGCCATCCCCTCACCTGGCCGGGACTCTCCCAGCCACCCAATCAGAGCCGAGCGGCGGCGGCTGAGGGCGCGAGCGGGCTCTCGGCGAGCGAGGAGGCAGCTCGCGCTCCTTGGCTCTCTCCCTCTCCAGCAAGCGGCGGGGGGCTCTGGCGCCGCTTCTCCGAAAAGGCAGGAGCCCGGAGGAGCCAGCCAGCGAGCGCGCACGCGCACCAGCTGCTCCTCTCGCTCGCGCGCGCGCTCTCCTGTCCAGTGGCGCACACGCTGCAGCTTGGCGAGGGCGCGGGCGGGGAGCCGAGTTGTTTGGAGTGGGAAGCGATTCCGCGGCTGTCCTTCTTCTTCGGGAGCTGCCCGGCGCACGCTGTGTCCTTAAGGAAGGGGTGGGATTTAAAGGAAACCAGGGCACTTCCGCGCACTCAGCACCAGAAATAGATCTGAATGCCCTGGAATTGTGGAACAGGGAGGACTGGGCAATGGAACATGGGCAGAGTGCCATTCCGCCCCCCCTTGTAGGCCACTGGCGGGGGTTGTGGGGAGGGGTAGTGTGGTCAGATCCAGGAACTCCTTGGAGCTTTGGGAATGGAGCTTGAGGAGGACAGAGACCTAGGTGGGGTGCAATGCCACCGAGTCCACCCTCCAAAGCATCCCTTTTCTGCAGTGGAACTGATCTCTGTAGTCTGGAGATGAGCTGTAATTCTGGGTGTCCCCAGGTCCCACCTGGAGGCTGGCATTCCTATCCACTTGGTAGTGATCACAGGCAGCCTTCCCTCAGTGAAAAGGACCTCCATGGCAAAGCCCTGAATCCAGCACTGGTAAAGAGCAGCCTGTCTCCGGATCTATGAGTGCAGCATTTCTGTCCATTTATAGCGTTGCCAACCCCCCAGGATATATTTTTAAAAAAAACTTTACATTATTTATGGTCTGCATTTCTCACTTGAACAGACTCAAGGCAGATTCTCTCTCTCTCTCTCTCTCTCTGCCTAGCAGCAATGGTTATAATTCCTGCATCTGCCCTAATAAAGCTGTTCTAAGGTGCCACAATATGCTCTTTCATTTTTTATAATTTATATAGTACTTTTGAGTTAAAATTACTTTTCAGTTTCTGAGAAACAGTAATCTGCCCAAAGCCATAAAACCAAGGGCCAAACTAGACATGCCAACATCCTCCATGATGTACCAGAAGAATGCTTCTGCCATTATAAATTGATTTTAAAATACTGCAAGCATGCTACTATTGTCCCCCCCCCTTACCAGTACTGAAGGCCTTGGGGGGGGGGTATGGCCATTTTGACACATGATAAGGCACAGTGGAGGATACAAGAGTAATTCCAGTCTCTGGCCACTGGAGTATGAGCCCGATCACAATCAGGCCCTTGCGGCATTTTAAAATCATATCGAAATGGTGGTGGTATCCCTGTGGCAGCCTCAAAGATGCTATCACATCTAGTTTGGCCCTAAAAGAGGTGGGATTTGGACACCCACCTTGCAGATTAGAATCCCCCTGTGATCTCTCTTGCATTGGCTTTCTCACCAAAGCTGGTGAGGATCTTTGGTAAAGAACATGATATTCATGTTTCCTATATAGGTCATGTTTATTATATCACTGGGTCTAGAACAGGGTGGCTGTTTCCCTATCACACAACGGTGGTTCTAGTCCCAGACACAGAGGTCATTTCGGGGGGGATCGCGGGGGATCGCAGTTCCCCCGGGTGAGGTACGGGGGCAGGGCACATGACGAAGCCCCGCCCCCCGCTTCCGGCCGCCCCGCTTCCGGCCCTCATTCAGCCAGAAGGAGGCAGGAGAAGAGGGAGGGTAAGTTGATTCCTCCCTGCCTCTCCCCACCCCTGCCTGCCTGGGGCCAGGGAGGGCCTTCGCGGGGCTTCCTTGCACTCCCGCCAGCCTTGCAGGTCC
>NW_015170332.1:4791-34703 GCF_001447785.1 Gekko japonicus | reverse complement strand
CGCGCGCGCGCTCTCCTGTCCAGTGGCGCACACGCTGCAGCTTGGCGAGGGCGCGGGCGGGGAGCCGAGTTGTTTGGAGTGGGAAGCGATTCCGCGGCTGTCCTTCTTCTTCGGGAGCTGCCCGGCGCACGCTGTGTCCTTAAGGAAGGGGTGGGATTTAAAGGAAACCAGGGCACTTCCGCGCACTCAGCACCAGAAATAGATCTGAATGCCCTGGAATTGTGGAACAGGGAGGACTGGGCAATGGAACATGGGCAGAGTGCCATTCCGCCCCCCCTTGTAGGCCACTGGCGGGGGTTGTGGGGAGGGGTAGTGTGGTCAGATCCAGGAACTCCTTGGAGCTTTGGGAATGGAGCTTGAGGAGGACAGAGACCTAGGTGGGGTGCAATGCCACCGAGTCCACCCTCCAAAGCATCCCTTTTCTGCAGTGGAACTGATCTCTGTAGTCTGGAGATGAGCTGTAATTCTGGGTGTCCCCAGGTCCCACCTGGAGGCTGGCATTCCTATCCACTTGGTAGTGATCACAGGCAGCCTTCCCTCAGTGAAAAGGACCTCCATGGCAAAGCCCTGAATCCAGCACTGGTAAAGAGCAGCCTGTCTCCGGATCTATGAGTGCAGCATTTCTGTCCATTTATAGCGTTGCCAACCCCCCAGGATATATTTTTAAAAAAAACTTTACATTATTTATGGTCTGCATTTCTCACTTGAACAGACTCAAGGCAGATCAAACCGGTTGGGTCTACAGTGCACCCCTTGAACAGGAAGAAATGGCCGCTCTAAAGCCTCATCAGAAAGCCATTTTGCTTTCTTGCATTTCTTTTTCTTTGGTATGGTGGTGATTGCTGCCTCCTGTACGATGTCACGAACCTCTGTCCATAGTTCTTCAGGCACTCTATCTATCAAATCCAGACCCTTGAATCTATTCTTCACCTCTACTGTATATTCATCAGGGATGCGATCTAGGTCAAACCTGAATGGCCTCGTGGTTTTCCCAATTTTCTTCAGTTTAAGTCTGAATTTTGCAATGAGTAGCTCATGATCTGAACCACAGTCAGCTCCAGGTCTTGTTTTTACTGACTGGATAGAGCTTCTCCATCTTTGACTGCAAATTATATAGTCAATCTGATTTCGGTGTTGCCCATCTGGTGATGTCCATGTGTAGAGTCGCCTCTTAGGTTGTTGGAAAAGGGTGTTCGCTATGACCAGTGTGTTCTCTTGACAAAACTCTGTTAACCTTTGCCCTGCTTCATTTTGCTTTCCAAGGCCAAACTTGTCTGTTATTCCAGTTACCTTTTCACTTCCTACTTTAGCATTCCAGTCCCCTATGATGATGAGGACATCATTTTTTGGTGTTAGTTCTAGGAGGTGTTGTAGGTCTTCATAGAACCGGTCCACTTCAGCCTCTTCTGCATCAGTGGTTGGGGCATAGACTTGGATTACTGTGATGTTGAATGGTTTGCCTTGGAATCGGACAGAAATCATTCTGTCATTTTTGAGATTGTATCCCAGTACTGCCTTTTGCACTCTCTTGTTGACTATAAAGGCCACACCATTTTTTCTACGAGATTCCTGGCCACAGTAGTAGATATAATGGTCTTCTGAGTTAAATTCGCCCATTCCTGTCCACTTTAGTTCACTGATTCCTAGGATATCGATGTTCAGTCTTGCCATCTCATTTTTGACCACGTCAAGCTTACCTTGATTCATAGATCTTACATTCCAGGTTCCTATGTAGTATTGTTCTTTGCAGCATTGGACTTTCCTTTCACCATCAGACACATCCACAACTGAGGGTCCTTTCGGCTTTGGCCCAGCCGCTTCACTCTTTCTGGGGTTACTTGTACTTGCCCTCTGCTCTTCCTCAGTAGCATATTGGACACCTTCCGACCTGAGGGGCTCATCTTCCGGCGTCATATCTTTTAGCCTTTTGATACTGACCATGGGGTTTTCTTGGCAAAAATACTGGAGTGGGTTGCCATTTCCTTCTCCAGGTGGATCACGCTTGGTCTGAGTTCTCTGCTGTGGCCTGTCCGTCTTGGGTGGCCCTTCACGGCATAGCCCACAGCTTCATTGAACTGCGCAAGCCCCCTCGCCACGACAAGGCAGTGATCCATGAGGGGGGTTTCCTATATAGGTCATGTTTATTATTTCACTGGGTCTAGAACAGGGTGGCTGTTTCCCTATCACACAACGGTGGTTCTAGTCCCAGACACAGAGGTCATTTGTGGGGGATCACAGTTCCCCCGGGTGAGGTACGGGGGTGGGCCACATGACGAAGCCTTGCCCCCCGCTTCCGGCCACCCCGCTTCCAGCCCTCATTCAGGCAGGAGGAGGCAGAAGAAGAGGGAGGGTAAGTTGATTCCTCCCTGCCTCTCCCCACCCCTGCCTGCCTGGGGCCAGGGAGGGCCTTCGCGGGGCTTCCTTGTACTCCCGCCAGGGGGTGTGGCATATGCTAATGAGTTATGCTAATGAGTTCCCCTAGCTCTTTTTCTACGAAACGACCCCTGCCCAGACATAAACAAAAGTATACCACCAATAGCCTGGTTAGTGTGAAGAACAAGATGGACATTCTTCTTCTACACTGTGATGATTTTAGGCCCAGCATATATGGGGAAATGGCTCTCTTTGGGGGCTGCTGTCAGAAATTTCAAACTGGGAGCACAATTGCTGCTTCTGGACCCACACTGCCCTTAATGCCCCCAAATATCATGAACATGTTTTTAAAATGCAACCATTTTTTCCCCTTCCTTCAGAATCCTCTAGCTCAGCAAAGCTTGGGCAACAATAAATGTGTCGGTCCTTACGGTACCCACAGCCTCTTTGTTGTTTTCACTGAGGAGCTTTACAATATTACAATAGACTTAATAAATATGTTGCAAGTCAAACTTTTCATTTTCTTTCTTCAGCTGGTTGGCAGTGTATTGTATTCTGGGACACTGACTCTTGTCTGAACAGGTATTTTATTAAAAGTACACATCAAACAGAAGGTAACATGGTTATTGGGAGGGGTGACCAAGAGAAGATTGAGGGTTTCTCTAATTTTATTATCTTCTTCCTCTTGCTTATCTCCAGCTGCAGCCAAGAAATCAACCCTTCTCCCCGGTGTCCCAAAGCCCTCTTCTCCTTCACTGAATTTACTTTACGTTATTAGCAAGCAGGAAGTCCAGAAGCAGGAGAAAGCACAGAGTGATTTATGAGATAGCCAAGTGTTCCCCAGCAGGAAAAGGTTGTGATAGAAGCAGGAGGAGACCTTCTCTTCCAAGGGACCATAAATTCTGTGTTACACCTGGCCAGCTGATTTAGAAAAAAGAAAAAACACAGAACCAGATTTTTCTCAGTTGTTGCAACGTATGGCCAACAGTTAACAGATCTTGACCAGTGTGTTCTGTTCTTTCTAGACATCATTAAACTGAGAAGAGGATATAGGGAATTTCCCCCCATATTTGGAACCATCAGAAGTGGAAAGGCAAGGGGTTTGTGGGAGAGTCTAACATAATATAGAAACATTCTACAAAAATATGCATTAAGTGATAGTAATTGATTAGTCATGGATGGCTGTCAAATGTTACTCTTAACTGGGAAACCATTAGTACAATAGACAAGGACATTATGCTGAATTGCTGGGATTTAAATGATCACAAGTAAAAAATTATTTGTTTTCAATCCCAGTAACTAAATTGGATTAAACTGACTTCACTTCAAGTATTTTTGATTCTTCATGAGTCTGGAATCAGAAAGAAAACTTGCATCTTTCCGCTGTAAATATCTCTTGCTTTTCTTGCCTGCTCAGCTGGAGGTGCTGAAGTTTTTTTCTTCAAAAGTGTGTTTTTAGATGCTGCATCTTCATGGAGCATATTCTCCACCTTGATTTCTAAACTGGAGCACGTTTTTTTTTAGCTTCCATGTGATGGTTTTCCCGCCCTTTGAATGCTCTTTCCCAAAACTGCTTTATTCTGATCTCTCTAGGGAAAAATGCAATCCACATATGTTATCTAGAAGGAATGCTGAGTAATCTTGTCCCCTGCAAAAGTCCTGCCCTCAAAGGTGCCATTTTCCCATCCCACCCATATGGGTACAATTTCCTGCTGTGCGACTATGGGTCCTTTTTTTAATGGTAATTGCTATAGCACTATAGAGATCTATTACTATAGCACTATAGAGATCTGCTGCCTAGCAGAAGTGTATAGCACTATAGTGCATATGTGAAGAAGAAAATAAGGAAAGGTGAATTGCCACAGCAGCTATGACAACTATGTTCCTGAATATCCATGCAACTTGCATCTTTCCGCTGTAAATATCTCTTGCTTTTCTTGCCTGCTCAGCTGGAGGTGCTGAAGTTTTTTTCTTCAAAATTATCTTTTTAGATGCTGCAGGAGGAGGAGCATCTTCACCTTCACTCAGAGCATCTTACAATCTCCTTTCCCTTCCCCTCCCCACAACAGACACCCTGTGAGGTAGGAGGGGCTGAGAGAGCTCTTTCAAGAACAGCACTTATCAGAGCTACGGCTTGCCCAAGGTCATCCAGCAGCTGCAAGTGGAGGAGTGGGGAATCAAACCCAGTTCTCCCAGATTAGAGTCTGTGCACTTAACCACTACACGAAACTGGCTTGTGGAGCATGTGTGCAAAGGGGAAAGTTGGGGGAAAGACAGGGGGGAAAGTGCACAGAGAACTCCCACCTGTGGCAGCAGTGTCACCAGTGCACATGCATCTGCTTTCTCAGTGGCACTGGAAGTGACACACAGATTCCTCAGTATGGGAGCAGCAAAAACCTCGCATGTTTTCCATGGCATTGGGACAGGTCATATGACATGATGCCTTTTGTGTGTTTCATTTGTTGTGGCAAACGGTCCAACCATAAATCATTTGCAGATAATGACATGATTGAATGAACAGTGTTACTCTGGAGCTTTATTGTAGTAATGGCAAAAAAGCTGAGATAGTGATTTATGAACAAAGCAGGGATTCCTTCACCTGCAGCATTTTCTCTTCATTTCATGATATTGGATGTATTTTCCCCCCTAAAGATCATCTCTACTACTATCCGATCACATGTCACCTCTTTTATTAAAAGCTACAAAAAATGCCCACCAGGAGGAGGGAATGCTTTTCTCCCTCACTTCCCTGCCCCTCTGTCCGTTATCGGAATAGCTATGGAGTAAGTAAACAATATACCTGTGCTTGTTGAGCAAGTCTACCCCATGCAAACATGGTGTGTAGAGCCTGTCCCCCCTCCCCTGCACAGTTTACTAACTAGGTAGCTGCCAGGGAATGGGCAAATCCTATAAATTCTTGTTACACCAGAATGTATTTGTATTTCATATTTTGGAAGTTTCATAAAGCATTTTCAAATGCTGCTACATATTGAGGAGGAGGAGACTGATTTTTATACTCCACTATTCTCTATCCTAAGGAGTCTCGAAGCAGCTTCCCACGTCTCGTTGTGAGTTTCAGATGGGCCGCCTAACCTAGTTCCCAGATGCCAGTATCACTTCTCTGGTGCTAATGCAACACTGGCATAGCTAAGTCAGTATCCTGTGCATTCCCAGCAGAGAGAAAATGCGTACAAATAAAAGATACAACTTCACACGCCTGAGAACAAAGCCATTACACAGGAGTCCGTAGCAACTCATCAATCACCAAGTGGCATGCTGATGACACCCCCATGGGAATCACCAATAGAAGCACATGGCTCTGTGGTGTCACACTGTTGCCACCCACATGCAGAACACAAAGCAAGGAACGAAGAAACCATACAATTCCCCCAGTTATAGTTCTCCCTCACTTCCCTGCCCCTCTGTCCGTTATCGGAATAGCTATGGAGTAAGTAAACAATATACCTTCAGTTCCTCTACTGCAACCACATTCCTCTTTGTCAAGGGGAAGGAGGGGAACATGGCCACTCCACACACAGTTCACTTGTCCAAGGCAACCCCAGTGGTGGTGATGGAAAGTGCCACCAAAGCACAGCAGACTTATGGCGACCCCATAGGGTTCTCAAGACAGGAGACAGATGTGGTTTGTGTCAGATAATTAGCAGACCTAACCTGCGTGGCGGAATGAAAGCAGAGCAGACACAGTTGCAATTTAGCTTACAAGAGAATCTTGCTAGAACAATAAGGGAAGGGTTACATGGAAGAAAAATAACAACGCCCTAACTAGCCTTCTAAGTCTAACTCCATCATGCTTGTTTGTTTGCTCAAACTTGTGTGGTGGTGAGAACAAAGGAGAGAGAGGTTTCCCCCAAAGCCCCACCCCTTGGTGTACGTGACAAACAGCATGTACCATACCCCAATATACTGATCAGCCAATAGTCATTCTTAAGACAACATCTTTAGGAATAATACCTCCTCTTTTCTGGTGCAAAAAAAAAATGCCTAACACCTGATTGGTTGTAAGCTAACTAGCTAACATTAGCATACATAAACAACAGTTTAACTCTTTAATTACTGACATACCCCAATATACTGATCAGCCAATAGTCATTCTTAAGACAACATCTTTAGGAATAATACCTCCTCTTTTCTGGTGCAAAAAAAATGCCTAACATCTGATTGGTTGTAAGCTAACTAGCTAACATTAGCATACATAAACAACAGTTTAACTCTTTAATTACTGAAGAGTGTCACTTGCAAATCTCAACAGTTTGCCATTGCTCGCCTCTGCATAGCAACCCTGGATTTCCTTGGTGGTCTCCCACTGAAGTACTAATCAGGGTTAGCCCTGTTTAGATTCGGAGATCTGATGAGTCTGGGCTAGCCTGGTCCACCCATGTCTGGGTACAACCCCAGTAGAATGCCCCAATCCTCTCCTGCACAAGAATTCGGGTCTTGGTGCAGACAATACAGGGCACCCTCAGCTCCCTCCCAGCAGTGGAAGTGAAGGAGCAGGGAACTGAAACGGATTCTTATCTATCATAGCACAGTCAAAGAAAGAGAGTTGTGAAACAATTCACAGAGTTGCATTTTTGTGTGGGTGGGTGTGGAAAGAACCCTTTCTCTGGAGTTCTTCCATGTGCGTTCTTAATGTGTCCACCACAAGGCCAGAGAGATGAAGCATCATAGTGTGACTTCAAGGGCCTGAGAATATAGCATGGCGAATCACGGCAATCCACAGGTGTCAAGGCAAGGGTTTACTTACTGTTGGGAAAGATGTGATTGGCTGCAAGCCTAGTTTGTATTTTAAGTTATACCATGGCTTGGAGGTGTGGTAGGAGACTGAAGGGGAAATAGCGTTTTCACTCTCCAAGACGTCTACAGGAGGATTTTGACTTATACCAGGCTTGTTTCTGGAAGTAGGGTAGAAAAACTTAGGATACTGACCAAGGCTCAGGATACTACTGACTAAGTCCAACTCGTCCTATGGCACGCATCCCCAGTGTTTCCTATTTCTACACTGGCATAGTTCCTGTGTGGCCCCACTCTACCTTGGTGCTGGCATATCTCCCATTTGCACTGATGCCAGGGCTAGTTGCAATCTTAAAGCATTTACAGCATGCCCCCCTTAGTCGACAAGCTTATCCTGATAGTCAACCCAATTCTGCTTTCCTGTGGTTCCTGTTTCTTTTCCTGCCTTATTGGCTAAAGTAAGACCATTGTTTTCCTTTTTGATAACCTTTGTGAATATCTGATAGGGTTGCCAGCTCCAGATTGGGAAATACCTGGAGATTTTTGGTGTGGAGCCTGAGGAGGGTAGGGTTTGGGATGGGGAGGGCTGTCAACACAGTAAAAGGCCATCGAGTCCACCTTCCAAAAGCAGCCATTTTCTCCAGGCGAACTGATCTCCGATGCCTGGAGATCAGTTGTCATCCCAGGAGATCTCCAGCCACCATCTGGTGGTTGGCAACCATGATATATCTGATAACTTTTACACCATTTTCCCTCTACTCTTTTTCTCTTTAGCCTAGCTGTATGTGCATCCTTCCAGACCTCTTCCGTCTTCGTAATTCTCCTCAGAACTCTTTCTTGTCATTATTGAGGCCTTACAGATCCATCCTCAATATAATTGAAAGGAGAACAGCACAACTGGTGACGTCTGACCGGCCACTAGGGGGGATGGGAAATTCAGTGCAATGTAAACTCTTTCTCCCGGCTGATCTTTTACAACCCAAGAGTTATGGCCCTGTGCCATTCATAAACCTGGCTTGTAACAGTGGCTCCTACTAGTATTATTACGATGGAAACAGCAAAGGCCAAAATTAATTTGCTGCACCACTAGGCACGTGTGTACCTATAAATATGTAAAGAGATTAAAATGTTTAATGTCCCATCCTAAAAATACAGGCACTATTTACAGTACTATATTGTGTGTACCGGGGACCTGAAATTTCCACAATTCAGTTTTTTCTATAAATAGTAACTTCTGATCATTATGTGATCTGGTATGGTAAGGCACTTGATGGATGGATATGATTCTTCTGCAGCATCCATCTGCTCGAATTTCTCTGAAGAAGGGCCCCGCTGATTCAGTCCAAGTGTGAATCCAGCATCCTGTCTCCAACAGAGGCCAGCCAGCATCCTGTCTCCAACAGAGGAAGCTCATAAGCAGACAAAAGGACAAAACTCTTCCCTTTTGAGTGCCCACCCTTTCAGTGTCTCAGAAGCAATATTCATTAATATGTGCCTTTATTATATATCTCCCACCTTTGAAGGAACCCAAGTTTTGCCTTCCTTTTGGCGATGTTTCTTCTCTAGGGCCCCTGCCACACGGGGGAGAAAATGCGTGGCCAAAGTGCGGCTTTTGGAAGCCGCACCAAAATAGACACGCCGCGGCGGGATCACATGGATCCCCTGAGCCACGGCGCTGTTGCTCCCTGGCACGATCAGATGCCGGGGAGGAAGCCACGGTCGGAGACCGAGGCAGCCAGCTGCGCATGCGTGTGCATGCGTAGTTCAGCCAGGAGCCGGGGATGCGCCGGTAGAAGGACGCGCCGGTGATCCCACGGCCACACTTGCCGCAGCTGTTCAGGTAAGACCACCTCTGTCGGTAGTTCTTTTTTGCTGTGGGTTTTCGGGGGTAGGGACGGATCGGGGACGGGTGCGTGCCGCTTCCCAGATGTTGCGATGAGATCGCGCCGGTTTGCTGCGCCCCCGATCCGTCCCTCTCCCGGGCCAAAACCCTCCGTGTGACCGGGACCTAGATCTGTCTGAAACATACATCTAACCTGGAAGCAGTGTTCCCTCTAAGCTGAGTTAGTGTGAGCTACCTCACAGATTTTTAGCCTCCAGCTCACAGATTTTTGTCTTAGCTCAGGAAGGGTGGCTCCAGAGCAAACTAATTTATGCAGTAGCCAAATTGCTCGCTCACAACTTTAATGCCAGTAGCTCACAACGTAGAATTGTTTTGCTCACAAGACTCCATGGCTTAGAGGGAGGATTGCCTGGAAGGCACCATCTTCATTGGTTCCAAGACTTGCCTTCCCTGTTTCCCTGGCACAAATGAAGGCTTACTCAGGAGGATTTTTCCTGGCAATATTATTGATAAGCATGTGAATACACAATGAGTAATGGAGCCTTATGATCATTTTGGGGGGGAGAATTGCCAAAGGTTCCAGTAACGTGCTGAGAACACCATACTTTTATAATGAAATAGTAGCCCAATTTGTAATAAGTACGGGTGAGTCATACTATAATTCAAATCACACACCATGCACAGATTTTGCTGTGAAAGGCTAGCTTTGTTTTCAGAAAAGTTTTTGAAAGGTGTGAAGGTCAAAGAAGACGGGGACAGCAAAGGATGAGATGGTTAGACAGTGTCATAGATGCAACGAACATGAAATTGAGCAAACTTCAGAGGATGGCGGAAGACAGGAGGGCCTGGCGGGAGCTGGTCCATGGGGTCGCGAAGAGTCGGACTCGACTGTGCGACTGAACAACAACAACAACATGTTACTTTATTTTAGATTATATAATAATTTATATTAGGTGGTTAGTTCCAACAGGCCAGTGAGAAAGCAACGACGACGACAAACCCTTACTGGATCAGGCCAAAAGTCTATCTGGTTCAGCATCCTGTTTCCAACAGTGGCTAGCCAGATACTTCCATAAAGTGCAGAAGAGCAGGAAGGCAACAGCTTTTCATGTGTTTTCTCCTCCAGCAACTCATATTCCAAAGTACATTGCTTCTAAACCTAGAGACTCCATATAGCTATTACAAGTTATTGTCACCAATAGACCTATCTTCCACAAGTTTGTCCAATTCACTTTTAAAACCTTCTAAGCTTGTGGATATCATCACCAGATCCCATGGCAACAAATCCCATAAATTGTAAGCTACTTTGAGCAACAAAGAAAAGCAGTGCAGAACTACAGTAAATAAATATGCAGTATATGAAATAGTACTATTCTAAGTCTTCGGTCATTCTCCCTGTGAGGAGAGAAAAGCCCTCTGCCTGGCCTGACCTGGGTCTCCATGTCGATGCCGCTCCGGCCACTGGGATGATAGCCACCTGTGTTTGAAATGCCCAGAGCAACCTGCTCCCCACCCCTTGGAGAAAGTGCACATTGGAAGAGGAACAGCTGCTGGCCTGGCATCATGTGACCAAGGTTGTGGAGAGAGGGCGAGATTTTTTGTTTGTGTTTTGTTTTATTTGTACATGGATGGCTGCCAGATTTGCATTGGGTTTCCCTCTTTTTCCAGAGGAGACCCTGGTCCCTTAAAGCAAGTGGCAGGAGATGCAAAGCCCAGCAGAGTCAATTTTTTAATTTAATCTAATTTAGCCACATTAATTTTAAGCTAAAAGATGGTGTTTGGAGTACTAGGAGCTCCATCATAAGGTGTCATGTACAGGTATTGTGAAGAGATGGAGGTCAGGTGACATTGCCTCTACTTCCATCTTGCACTGATGGAACCTGTTATGTCATTGGAAATGCCATCAGAGGAAGACTGAGAAAGTGTGATATCACCCTATAGTCAAAACCCTCTGCACCCCATCACATTTTGTTTAGTTTGGTGTAGTGGTTAAGTGTGTGGTTTGATTCCCCTCCTCCACTTGCACCAGCTGGATGACCTTGGGCAAGCCATAGTTCTGGCACAGCTGTTCTTGAAAAAGAGCAGTTTCTGTCAGAGCTCTCTCAGCCCCACCTACCTCACAGGGCATCTGTTGTGGGGAGGGGAAGGGAGTGGAGTTTGTAAGCCGCTCTGAGACTCCAAGTGAAGGGCGGGGTATAAATCTAATCTCTTCTTCTTCACAGAGTTCCTGCGACTCAGAGCTGTTCAGAGGTCAGGAGGTTGTTAGAGGAAAGAAGAGCTGGTGTGAATTACATGCACTTGAGTTCCCAACTCACAGGATCCAACTCAAAGCACTACTCCTATGTTAACATTCTTGCGAACCTTTCAGAAGTACACTCCCCCCCCCTTTCTGCATAGAAGCGCAAACAATTCTGTGAGCCCAGCTGCAATCTGAAGTGGTGTGGCCCAGACATAATGGGGTATTTTTAGACAGCAGTGGCTATAAACAACAAGTGATGTAGTATGATAAGACAGGAAACTGGAAGCAAAAGGATGGAGATTTGACCTGGGCCTAGTCTGGTTCTGAGTGATGCAGTGGTTGCTATGTCTGCTTAAGTTCCACAATAAATCTTGTTTTGAACTTAAATTGTATTCAGTTGCATGATAAAACATTGTGGCGACGTAGAGGTGTCTTCTGCCTCTGAACTAAGGTTGCCAAACTTTGGGCGGGGTCTGGAGTTCTTCCAGAATTACCACTGATCTCCTAAGTACAGAGATCCATTCCTCTGGAGAAATTGGCAGTTTCAGAGGACAGACTCTATGGTATATCCAGGGCTATTTTTGGGCAGGAACGCACAGGAATGGAGTTCCGGCTGGCTCCCAAGTTGGCCACACCCAGCAGGAACTCATTAACATAATAGGCCACACCCAACAGCAGAAACGCATTAGGATTGGCTACATTAGGGGTGTGTGGCCTAACATGCAAAGGAGTTCCTGCTACAAAAAAGCCCTGGATTTTGACAACAAACAAGCTAAACAGAATAACAAGCAAAAGGTGGGTGTGGCTAGATAACCACACTTCTGGTAACATGGGGGTGCAGCCTAATGTGCTAATGAGCTGTGCTGTCAGGGGTGTGGCCTAAAATGCTAATGAGTTTCTGGTGTTGGGTGTGGCCTATTATGCTAATGAGTTCCTGCTGGGCTTTTTCTACAAAAAGAGCCCTGGATATCATAGATTCTTGATGAAATCCCTTCCCAAATTACCCCCTCCTCAGGCACCGCCCTGAAATCCCTAGGCATCTCCCAGGCAATACTTGATAACCCTACACTCTGGACCCACCTACACCCTTTCTTCAAAGCCTAGGTGTGCTTACAATAGCCTTCACTGCTTGGATTTGGTGTTTGATATTTACTTGCCAACCACACACAAGCTGCCTACCTCAGTACTAAATATTGTAAGATTACTTCAATTTCTAAGAACCAGCCATAAGTCAATTTCTAAGAACCAGCCATAAGAAAATGTAAAGTGTGTTAAACACAAAACCCCTGCAAGCCTGTAAAATGTATGTAATATGCCATAAACTACATATAATACATGCATATCAACGGGATAAAATTCCTCCCTTGATATGTGTTTGTCATTCATTTAATCTGCATACAGCTGATTCAAAACATGCCTTTAAAAACTGGATTAGAAAAGAAATCCTTCCTCGCTTGCCACAGAAGCAAGTCAATTAAAAATAACTTGTAATTTCATGGTTCAAGCACATTTTCTACAGTAAATTTTTACACTAAAGAATATACTAGCTTGCAATTCCATGGCACCTTTCACATCACTCTTTCAATTTTACAAACATTAATTAAGTTTGATGTTGGAAAGCAAATATCTGTGCGTGTGACATATTCACACTGAGTGAAAGGTTAAAAAGCAAATGGTATTTTAATTGCTAGTATTGTAAACAATATTTCTTTGAACAACTATTTAGAATTAATAAACACATGAAGCATATAAAGTAACAGAAAATAGACACGTCCCTGAAAACAGAATGCACAAAAGGGTAGCCATTGTGGAATTCTTCCACAGACCACAAAGATATTTGGACAAGGAGACAGACATGCTTTGAGAGAGGTGCCGAAGCTTTCAAAGACTACAGACTGAAAATAATGAGAGATTTCAGCTCCTGTGATATAACATGGAAAATGCTGTCTAAAAAGTTATTGGCATATGGTAACGATACCTCTGTGTTACAGAAGGCTAGATGAGGAACTTGACTCTGTTAGATTTTATTCTTTTCTGATCAGTAGGGAAGAACAGATGGAGAAGATAATGATGGAAGGCATTATGGAAGAAGAATATTATGAATTGTGTGGACTCTGAGAAAAGCAAAGAGAAGAGAGTTTGGCAAAACATCAACATTTCCTTTCAGAAAAGTAGAAAATTATATACTCAATCCAGCAAAAGTGCAACGTGACACACAGCTGGTTTTCATATGCATATTCAACGCAATTAAAGCATCGTCAAGCAATGACTTGAATAAGTTAATGAGCCATCACCAGTCTAATGATATAGAACTTTTATACTGCCCAGTGTCACTCCCAACGAAGAGTTTTTCCATGGAGTCACTTCATACATCAGTTTCTAGTCATCATGTGCTGTATGAACCAGCCCTAAGGCCAATTAAATCAATGGGACATATTAGTCCTGACCAAGTCCCATCCCATTATTTTTACTTAATTGTACTAAAAGTCACTAAGCAAAACCCCACAGAACATTAAACTAAACAAAAAAGGAGTTGTGGATAGCTAGTGACTGTGATCATTATTACGCTATTACATTTCTATATTACAATTCCCAAACAACTGGCGATCTATGGTAGAAACCAGTATCAGTATAAATTCTAGCAGAATAGCTTAGTCTGTTGAAGCAAAAACAAAGCAAAACAGAAGAGCCTTGTAGCATCTTATCAGATTTACTGTCACATAAGCTATCATGGGCTAGAGCCCACTTCATCAGAACTCATAAAAGTTTATGCTACAGTAAATTCAGTAGTCTTTAAGTTTTTTAAATTTATTTTTTTATTTAACTTTCAGTTTATATACCGTTCTAACCCCGAAGGGTCTCTGAGCGGTTTACAGACAATTTAGTTACCTATCTAGGGCCACATTATGTAGGGGAGTTGCCATGAACAATATTCCTTTTTGTTTTTGGTATTACCCACTGTAAACCAGCAGTATAAGTATACACCACATTAACTGAGATTGCTCTTTTTCCATTTAAAGTTATAGAAAACATCTGAATGGTTATTCCAAAGAAAGCAAAAGCACAAACCTTTTCCCCCTGTAATTTTAGATTTTGCTGGAGACACAGCACTTAATAAATCCTTTATCAAATCAAACTTGCTTTGCTTCTTTTGGGAAAAAATCCATTTGAAGCAGCTGTAGTTGTGACTGATCCATAGCAAGAATTCTCTCTTGCTTACTTTTTAGCAGTGCTAGATGACAGGCTATATATTTAAAAAATGTGACGCTTTTAGGTTTGCTGGTAATATTGTTTGAAATATCTATTGCAGCAACTCCCAGAAGCTTTAATTAGAATCAATGCACCATTGCGTTAGACACTATACAAACACTTGCAAAGACATTTTGCACGTCCCTGAGAGTTTACATGCCATGAACTGCTCTAATCCTCTTCACATATTTGTATAATCTATTCAATCTATTCTGTTCTAATGAGGAAAAATCCTCCTTATTTAACTCACTCCAGAAATTCAAACTAGCATTGGCAAAGAGTTGCCCTTGTCAATGGATGCAAAAATAATCTTATTCATTTAACAGACTTAGAGTCTCTAAGGATTGTCCTGGTTTTTTGTTTTTGTTTTTTGCAAAACTGTCTTGTATGTTAATGTTTGTATTTGGAATCTTTAGATATTAATATTACACATGGGTAGTTTAGAGTGTTTATTTGTCAGCAACAAAGCCACTTCTTTTATCGGCTGCATGCAAAAGGAATGGGACGGAGCAACCAACACTCATTCAGCCCTTGAGGGAAGAAGGTTCTTCCCTTTTCAGGCCAATAGAGCTTCATAGATCTAAGCACTACTACTCCCTCTAAGCTGTGGAGTCTTGTAAGCAAAAATTCTACTTTGTGAGCTACTGGCATTAAAGTTGTGAGCAAACGATTTGGCTGCTGCATGAATTAGTTTGCTCTGGAGCCATCCTTCCTGAGCCAAGACAAAAATGTGTGAGCAGGAGGCTAAAAAACTGAGGTAGTTCACACTAACTCAGCTTAGAGGGAACACTGCTAAGCACTCTATCAAGTTGTGGTCCCCAAAGCATCCACCAGTCCATTAAACCGCAGATGGGTAGCTGATATATATACAGTACAATCTTAAATAGAGTTACACCATTCTGTGTTCATTGACTTCAATTTATTTATTTATTTAGAAGGGTTAACTCTGTTTAGGATTGCACTGCAGTCCAGAAAAAATCAGAAGTGTAACAGTTTGACCCGATTATCTTCTCAACAAACCATTAAGGCACCCATGGAGCCACCTCTCTAGTAAGTAACAAAATGCTAATGGCGAGCAGAACTGGCTGTTGTGGCTGCAACATAGCACATGATTGGGCATGTAGGGGCCATGTTTTTTACCCAACTGATCAAGTTCAAGCTGTTCAGACATAGGTGAAGAGAGTGGCACACATTTGACAGTGAGGACAATAAAACTGGCATCTAGACTGCAAGCTGAACCAGCGAGTGATCAAGAATCCCTAGAGAAAAAGAGCGAGGACTATCACTCTTCTTTTATAACTGAGGATGCATACATAAGGGAAATGTAGTAAATTCTTCAAAGCTGATCTGGAAGTGCAGAAAACAAAATACATTTTGAACCCTCAATGATCACTTGTTCATAATATTCTGAACAATTAATAAGGCTTTTGGTAGGTTAACAAATATGTTTTGTACTTGTATAGTAATTCAGAGTGTTCAAAATGTTACACAAACATGATCTCAGTCATTCTTACAAAAGCCCAGTAAGGTTTGCAAATATTATTCTCCCTTTATTACAGCCACGGGATGACCAATAATGGGCTTCCCAAAAGACTCCTACTTTTTAAAAATATGGCTGAGGTGAGATTTTAAGCAGAGACTTCTGGTTCACAACTTACGTTGTTATCTGCTATGCAGTACCCAATCTACTATAGCAGTCTTTATGTGTGCTACAGTAGTATATTTGAAGAAAAGGTCTTTATGTCGTTACAAACTAGGCATCTGAAAAGAAATCTTGAAGACTGACATGTGAATGAATTTTGCATAATATTTTTCCATGCCATTATTTTATTAGTGCTTATAGACAACAGGTCATAAGCAAAACAGGAGAAAAGATTTAAAAACACAGTAATATACAGGCAAACAAGGGGAAACACAAAGGTACAGAATTATGACTAAAAGATTTACATTAAAAAGTAATACCATTAGATGCCATAGGCAAAATTTTTGCAACTATGAGAGTCACATTTGGGTCAGTGTCAGCTAATACCTTAGCTACAATTATGGGCGTGCGCTGAATAAATACCCCCCAAAATACCTTATCAGTGTTTTTCAGGTATTTATTCAGCCAAATCTGTATTCAGTTACCGAAACAGCCGCACCCGGATAAAAGCTAATATTATTCAGCTTTTATTCGGGCATGGCTAGAAAGCATTTAAAGAGACTGCAGCAGTGCGACTAGGCAAGTGAACTCAGCAAGCATTTAAAGTTTAAATCCATTCTCCATTATACCCTATAGGGACGATCCCCATAGAGTATAATGGGGCTGAATAAATGTGGAATATTTACCGGAACATTTACCTGAATTCCAATACAAAATCGATATTGGTATTTGGGAATATTCAGGAATACTGATTTTTTTTTTGGGTCCAAGAGACCCAAATCAAGGGGGAAAAAATTGGCACACCCCTAGCTACAATTTCCTGCTTTACAGTAGTACTCCATTGTTGGATGTAAATTGTGATCCCCTTATCACAGGCTGTGTTGATTGCAAAAAATTAAAAAATGCCAAATGACATCTAAATTCCTGGATTTGTAATCACAAAACCACTCTGAGAATGGAATCCCTGCAAACCTACCTGCTAGTTGCCCTACTGGCAAGACATTTAGTCTTGCCTTAGAGAATAGTATTCTATATTTGGAAACTGTTAAAAATGGGCAGTGCTGTAGCTGTGATTTTAGCGATACTTGAAGTTTGTTTTCCTTTTGTGCAGCTCCTCATTATAAGGTGACCTTGAAAAAGAATTTCTGATTTGAAATGGTCTTCTAAGATCCGGATGTGTCCATTGTCACATTACACAGCGGTATGATTTGTAAGAAGAATTTTTGCTGTGAAATTAACAAAGGGATTGAATATAGAACTTTCTATTTGATGGACATTGTGAGTGTTTCAAACAAATTATGATCCTTTATGAATTTTGTTATATTGAAACTGATCAATTAATTTGCACTTACAATAAGATATTACAGCATTTGTGCTTGTTTAAAAAACTTACAGTAAGCAGGTAGAGTCTTTGGGGTTGAGAGAACCAAATAATATAGGAGGGATATTCCATTTGGTTAAAAAGCTCAAAGGAGAAGCCTAACCTCTGTAGCCTATCATTGACTAATTTTAGCCATGAGCTTTGAAAGCCATCATTAACAAGATGGTGCAGATAGCAACCCTCTAGGGGAAAAATCAGTTTGAAGAGGAATGTTGCTATCCAAGCTTTGGCTTCCAGAGATGGTTCAGCAAATTCCAAACAGATGGCTGGACCAGAGAAACACATTGGCAGATTGGCCAATGAATGTAGAAAGAAGGTTAAACAAGAGTCATACTTGTTTACATTAACCTTGGCTAAGGTCGCCAGTATGCCATATAGTAATGAAGGAACTACTTGAGCCTGAAAAGCCCAGATAGCACACAACGGTACTCTCTATCAAACCAGGATTTATTGCCAGTTTAGGAACCAAACATGGGTCACGATGATCTTTTGACCAACAAGTGTTCAAATAGATGCAAAATTTGCTGAGGATCATTGATTGCCTAATAGACAAAGCATCATTAATAAATTGGGATATGAGAATTTGGTACATGTTCAAATAATACATGTTACAGGCCTCCTTAGACTTATTAGCATCCCAACAGGGTCTCTTCATGACATTGCCTGAATAGATTACATTTATTTCCAGTTGTTGATCTAGCTTCTCACCAAAAAGCAGTGCTAATTCCACATAAAGTGGTAGATGATCACCGCCCATTGGTTCACCCACCCTGAACCTAGAGCAGTAAGGGTTATCCAAACAAAAGTCAACTACGCTGCCTCGTGCCACACTGATTTTTGTAAATTCTCCTGAATCCCCTAAATCTCTACTGCCATTAAAAATGTTAAATCCTAGCTTAAGGGCAGAATGGGGGGGGGGAATCTTCCCCCTAGTGTTTATTTTGGAGTCTTCAGAAGTCCTATCTAGGATTATAAGGTCTAAAGCATCAGCATCAGCCCCATGCAGGGGAGAAAGTATTGACTCATGGCAACCTATGTGGGCATTCGTATCTCCAGTTAACAAGATAAATACTTTGGGATAATCTTGTAAAATAGAGTATCCTAGTCTCAATGTCCTTCCATAAAGAAGAATATTCACCAATGGACAACCCTGGAGAAATATAAGTGATAAACAAGACCAAATGATGGCCCTTGAATTCAAATTTAATAGCCAAAAATAATCTAAGTCAAATCAATTCTAAACTATGACACCTAAGAGAAGAGGAAATCAAACAAGCAAGACAACCCTTAGGTCTACCTCCCTTGGATCTGAGGAGAGTTGGACTAACAAAAGACACAAAACCAGAAAAATAAATATATTCTTTGCGCAAAGTTTCTTGAAGCAAGATAACATTGTGACACTAATAAACTCCTGGACTTCAAAGGATGAAACCGGAGAAGACCTGCCAGCTAAATTCCAGGAAAGAATTTCCAAAGCTAAACAGTTTTGACTTTGATCAGCAGATTGGATGTGGTTAACAGACATCTTCTCAACTATAATATGTGGTTCCAGAGGTTTGTGGAGAATCTTTTGCTGCAATAGAAACAATAGCATCAGGGTCTTCCTGAACATTTATAACACTGGTTTGAGGGGAGATATAAAGAAGAAAGGGATTATTGGAAACTGGCACCATAGCAGGGGTTGAAACATCTTGCTGTTTTGGTATCACATTTCACCAATGCAATAGATTTTAGGTTAGAACACATTGCTTCAAATCTTGTTAACATGTATAACTGATCAGAAGGTGGTAATCTGCTAAAGGAACAAAATAGATTAGAATCTGCTAGATCATAGTGAGCATCTAAACCATTCAGTTCATCAGGACTTGTTATTACTGGAACATTCTGGCACTTCTGATGCTTCTTATAGGGAGAAGACATTGTTAAATCAATTAGTGGAGGAGAATCATAATTAGTCTTCACTCCTGAAGAAGTCAAGGTTTTCCAGAAGAATCACTATTCTTCAGTAATTTAGATGAGAAGTTCATTCGTTTACCAACAGGAGCTCTAAAATTCTCTGGAAAGAGCAGTTTTACATCAGAATTAACAAAGTGTCTCTTAAAAACAATATTAAAATTCTCTTATCCAAGAGAAGTCAAAGGAATGATCTTGAGGAAAAAAGACAACACAAGCCTTTGTGTATAAAAGGTCCTGGAAACCATTCTGATCTTCTTTATATTGATTCTAGAAGTGGTTATCTCCAATAGGAAAGACCATATAATTGTTTTTCCTTGATAAGGTAGAATTTTGAGGAAAACAGAAAGGGGGTCATACTTAATGGGACCTAAATCAAAATCGGACCAGAACCAACGGGTTGAAATTAAATCAAAAGCATTTTCAGCTAAATATTAGGAAGAACTTCCTGACAGAGCGGTTCCTCAGTGGAACAGGCTTCCTCAGGAGGTGGTAGGCTCTCCTTCTTTTAAGATTTTCAAACAGAGGCTAGCTGGCCATCTGACAGCTATGCTGATTCTGTGAACTTAGGCAGATCATGAGAGGGAGAGCAGGAAGGGATATGCATCAGTGCTTCGTTCTTGTGTCACTTTCTTATACACCCAAGGAAATGCTGATCACCACTTTGGGGTCAGGAAGCCATTTTTCCCCAGGCCAGTTTGGCTGGAGATCCTGGAGGGGGGTTTTTTGGTCATCTTCTGGATGTGGAACAATGGTCACTGGGGTGTGTGGAGGGGGAGGTATTTGTGAATTCCCTGCATTGTGCAGGGGGTTGGACTAGATTACCTTAGAGGACCCTTCCAACTCTATGATTCTATAATCCTCTAGCATGGTAAACTCTTCCATCCCAGTTGGCCACTTTGTGTTAGTCCCAATACTATAACGTTTAACCTGATTACTGTTACATAAATAAGATGTATTAATAGCTAGTTCTAATTTGCTTTAGATCTTCTGCAGGGTTTCAGCAATCAGAAAAGTCTGTGACCATTTCTGCAAAAACATTTACTTCCACGTCTGCACTCTTCCTTTTGAATGGTCAACTTTATGTACTCTTCCCAAAGGAGCAGCTACAGTACTTGGTGGAAGGGGTTTTTTTTCCTGTCCCCCCCTCCTCTGCTTGGCTCTTTAAATATCTAGTTCTAAACAGGCAGTACGGACATGATGGCTAGTACTCAAAAGAAATGTTCCCCATTATCAGAGCTGTGCACAGATAAATCCTTGCCTATTTGGAAACAACAGGCTGCAGTAGCCATGTGGGTCTTTATTTAGTAGTCTAAATTGAAACTCCTAAATAATACAAGCTGGGGTGGGGGTGGGGGGCAGAAAAAGAAACTTCAGCCTTGGTGCCTTATTGATACAAGAAAGGTTATTCGTGTTTATTCATGTAAAGAAGGCCCCAAGGTTGAAGCTTTTTTAAAAATGCCCATTTAATGCAAAACATTCTGGGCCCTCTGAAGCTTGAACTCAAGACCTTCTGATTATAAGACTACCATGCAGCCCACTTCAATGCTGTTATGTGAATAAATTTCCCTGTGTACTACAAGTGAACCAGTCCATGCAGATGTTTTTTGTCTAGAAAATCGCATTGCTTTATTGTGTAGCTTGACATTGTGTTGTCCTGCAGTCAATATTTATTTTTTAAAATAGAGTCCTTTTCTGACAACACTCTTCCTAGTGGAAAACTAAGGTGAGGGAGCACCCAAACCAGCCCTCTAGTGTTACGTGGTGCTACATCACTGACGTGGTACATGTCAGGAGGTGGCTTGGCTCCCTTTCAAATTAATTGTGAAACTGCATGAAGCGGGTCCGCTCCTGGAGAAACAAAAGCCCTACTGCAGTGGAAGGGGTAAAACAAAATCGAAGCATCAGATGCGAGCTCCACTTGTCGCTAAAATGAGGTAAGACTGTACTGCAGAAATGGTCTTACTTACATGCACATACTTGCAAACCCTTGCCCTTGTTCTGATGCAAGTCAGGACACAACCTAGGGGTGAAGTGGCCCCCTCCCCAGCACAGACCTTATGATCTTTGCCTGGGGGGTGTTGGCAAGCTAGGGCTGGATAGCCTTGTGTATAAAGTGCTATTGTGAAGACAAAACAGCAGGTAGCCACACTAGATGCACCCTCTCCTAGTGCTGAAATCACTCATGCACATGATTTTGCAAGGCAGCATTACGAAGAAGTCTGCACACAAAAGCTTATACTTTGTTGGTCTTAAAGGTGCCAGTGCACCTAAACTTTGTTCTGCTGCTTCAGACCAACATGGCTACCCACCTGAACCTAAGGTAGTGTTATGTTATACAACTGCAAAGTTTATAGTGGGTATTCCTGAAAATCTGCATATTAAAGCATATGTGCTTCCTTTTGCCAAATTTATTTAAAAAAACCCTCCCCCCCTCACACTGGCAGGAAATACACAGAACTGAACATACAAGATTGTAGGCAGGCTATCTGATGAGTGGACCAGTTATTTTAGCTTCCAGGACTGGGGGCAGTCTATCAGGTGGGCAACAAAGGAACAAGAGGACCTTTGAAGATGTGACTGCAACAGCATGTGTCTTGCATTGCCAGACTAAATACACATAGATACAGGAGACCCATTTGTGTACTCGGAAATAAAGTCACAGACAGCTAGGGCCCAAGAGTGGATTTGAACCTGGATTCTCTACCAGCTCTTCTTTTACATGAATCTTTCTGTCAGGTTAATAAAAGGGAGAGAAAAATCATGTTGCAGTCCAAAGGGAACCAGACCAGAAAGGAGTGATTTTGTAGCTTGTTACTCAACTCACTAGTACATGTGCAACCCCTGTTGTTAGCAAAAATGTCCTTCTGCTAGCAAAGAGAAAACACATGTATTGTGGGGTATTACCAGGATCATAACCTATGCCTAGCAGGGTTGAGATACAAACCAACATTCAGAAGAAATGAAGGGGAATATGCTTCTTGAATAAGAAAAGACATTTATTGAACTAGCAGAAAAGAGAGCCAAGTTAAATTAAGGTAAATAAAAATAGAGGCACCACAGAAAGGAAATGAATGCATATGTGAAGTACAAACAGTTTAAACCCTTTCCCTAACAAACTATCTGCTGCTGAGGAAGGAAATAAATGGGGAGAATCGAAGACATATAAACCCGCTTCCTGAAGATGGAGGGGCAGCTCTGAAGAGGGAAACTGACCTCCGACTCTAGGGTTGCGGTGCTCATCTCCGTTTCAAAGCCAAAGAGCCAGCGCTGTCCGAAGACGTTTCCGTGGTCATGTGGCCGGCATGACTAAACACCAAGGCGCACGGAACGCTGTTACCTTCCCACTGAAGTGGTACCTATTATATCTCCTTGCAATTTCTTGCTTTCTAACTGCTAGGTTGGCAGGAGCTGGAACTAGAGACGGGAGCTCACTCGGTCATGCGGCACTCGGGTCTCGAACTGCTGAACTACCGACCTTCCACAGCCTGCAGTTCAGCGTCTTAACCACTTGAGCCACCGCAGCTCCTCATATGTGAAGTACAAACAGTTTAAACCCTTTCCCTAACAAACTATCTGCTGCTGAGGAAGGAAATAAATGGGGAGAATCGAAGACATATAAACCCGCTTCCTGAAGATGGAGGGGCAGCTCTGAAGAGGGAAACTGACCAGAGTTGAGAAGCAAAACAGAAGGAGTGGACAGCCAACTCTACAATTGGGGTAACAGGCTGGGATCCCAAACCTGCTACAAATGGGATGGACTGAAGGATAACTTTGTATACATTTTTGCTAAGATTGAGGAGGGGGAAGGCTGTTGGCATTGAAATGTGGGAGTGTTGAAAAGTCCATCTCTCCAGAAATGAGCTAATTTGTAAAGGATTTTCTTGCATGCATTGTGGAAGGGAGTTTTCTTCTTTTGCATTAAAGGTAAAAGTATCCAGGAGAAGTGTTCCTTTAGGGACACTGAGAGGCTAGACAGGCAAGTATCAATGGCTGAGTATTTTACATGATAGAATAAGGGAAGAAATCTTCCTGGCCAGCACTTAAGCTAAGGAGGAGACAGCTGGGGCTGGCACATTGCTCATTGTCTTGATGATTTGGGTCATTCATGAAAGCCAGATCATCAGGTAGGGGACCCCTTACGTCCTTGGGGGATAAGACCAGTTGACTGCCACTGGAGATGGGCTTTTGCATAGTTAATGGAAGAGCTGGTATCAGTTTGATCTAGACTCCATTTTTCATTGGTAGGACCATGCTAAGATGTCCATGTGTACAGGGATCCAAATGGGGGTCCCCTCTGAGGTGGAGCCCTGGGGCATCAACTTGCTTTTTGGGATTCCAGACTAGCTGGTCCGGGACTGCTTTGTTCCTTGATCCAGAATGTATTAAGAAGGTAGAACATGACCAACCCCAGCCAGAGCTGCATAAACAAGAAGAAAAACAACTGCTTGGGCAGGATGCCTGCTCCTTGCTTGTTTAGCTTTTCCAAGGAAAAGTCTTTTAAAATACAAATGGCAGATGACAATCAACTTATCTGGTGTGTGTAGGGGTGGGGGGATATGGGCTCCCTCTAGCTTCCATGAGAATGCCTGCCGCTTTTGTAGCTGGTTCCAAACTTTTTACCCCTGTTGGGGTTCCTCTGGGTCCTTTATCACCACAGCAGGGAAAGATACCTCTGTGGAAAATGGCTGCCTTCACCTACTCTAACCCAACAGTTTTTGTGTCACCCTGACCAGGAAAATGATGTCCTGTCCCTTTAATAGAGATCTAATGTGCAGAAACAGGCACCCCCCCTGTAATGTATCCAGCCCTGACATGCCCGGACATGCCCGGACTGGCCAGGCACAAAACCTCACTAGCTTCATGCTAAAAGACAATGGGCCAGTAGGATCCTAGCCAGGCCCAATGAAAAGGCTAGGTCCCCAGCCGGAAGGCCAATAGGTCTCCCGGTTACTGTAAATAGCCTATCGGGTGTGGGGGTGTGTGTTTAGGTGTGTTTGGTGGCGGGTTTTCTGAAGGAATATAAGCCGGCCTGCGAGCCGGCCAAGTGTCTTTGTTCCTGACTAAATAAAGGTATGCTTAGCTGAAATCACTCTCCGCCTGCATACTTTTCACCCCCCATCCCCGCCAGTTGCCAAGGGGGACCTGGAAACCCTAGTTGGCCTGCAGCTGCAGGGGCCTGTTTAAAAGTTGGCAGCCCGATTCCTACTCCTGTCTCTTCATTTAGAAAATGAAGGCTTTGCTGTCCTGTTGGAAGTGGCAATTGGAGGGAAGGTTCTGAATTGAAAGGTGTTGACCTTGGGTGCCATGGTTCCCTGCCCAGGGTTCCGTTACCTCACAGTGCATTCAGGAGCTCAAGGGAGGCAGACCTTGCTTGGTTCAGCTCACTTCTTTCCTGGCCACAAGGAAGGTGGGGACCGAGTCCTGAATACCATTTCTGATGCCTTCTGTTTACTTTGGCCCCCAGCTTCTCTCCCAAGGGGGACAAAATCTGTGTTGTCAGGACACTTATATTTGTGGGGCTCAGGTGGTTCTACTGGCTGAAAACAGGGAAGACTTGAAGCAACTCCTGATGAAGGTTAAATCAGAAAGTGCCAAAGAAGGATAACACCTGAACATCAAGAAAACAAAAGTAATGAGTACTGGGGAACTATACAATTTGAAGGTTGACAATGAAGAAATTGAAACCGTTCAAGATTTTCTGTTTCTTGGCTTCATCATCAACCCAAAGGAGACCGCACCAAAGAAATCAGAAGGCGATTGAGCCTGGGAAGGGCAGCCATGAAGGAACTAGAAAAGATCCTTAAGTGTAAGAATGTGTCACTTGGCTACCAGGATTTTAAGAATTCATGCCATAGTATTTCCCATTACTATGTATGGGTGTGAAAGTTGGACAATGAAGAAAGCTGACAGGAAGAAAGCTGGCTCATTTGAAATGCGGTGTCGGAGGAGAGTTTTACATATTCTTTTGACCATCAAAAAGACAAATATGTGGGTTCTCGATTAAATCAAGCCTGAATTCTCCCTAGAAGCTAAAATGACTAAACTAAGGCTTTGTAGTTGGGTCCCATGATAAGACAAGAGTCACTGGAAAAGACAATAATGCTAGGCAAAGCTGCAACATTAGCCACGCAAGAGATACGGAAGACAAGCGGAGTTTCCGGTCGCGATCTCACCAGCACATCTGGGAAGCGTAGCGCTTCCGTGGCACAACTGAGGCTTCCTGCCGAAAAAGCGCAGCAAAAAACTAGTACCTTGGAGGTACTAGTTTCCAGAAACTGCGGGGCAAGGGCGGGCGTCTGATCGCGTTTCCGGTGGTATCCGGCGCCCGCCCATGTCCCCTTGCGGAAAAGGGTTTTTTTCCCCCCACGTCTCCGTGGATGCGCACACGCACCCAACGGAGCATGCGCATTCGTAGTGTACACAAAAAAAGAAAACCAGTTCGCCGCGCCGCGCGCTTCTTCATTGCGCGCAGGCGTGTGTTGTGATCGGCACCTCTCCCTTGCCATGGAACCTCCACAGTACCTCCACAGAACCTCCACAGTAGGTCTGATCGCTTTACTGCATGTTAGTTTGCCCCGGGGCAAACAGCCACACTTCTCCTCTGCAGTTTCCTGCCCGTGTGGCAGGGGCCAATGCTAGGCAAAGCTGAAGGCAGTAGGAAAAGAGGAAGACCCAATAAGAGATGGATTGTCTCAATCAAGGAAGCCATGACCCTCAGCTGAGCAAGGCTGTTAATGAGAGGATGTTTTGGAGGACTTTCATTCACAGGGTCACCCTAAATCGGAAGCAATTTGATGGCACTTAACATGCGCACAGGTGGGTTTGGGATCCGCAGAGTCTGAAGGCCACTGCTCAGCTTGACATTCTTGTTCAGAAAGTGTAATATTCTTCTGTGGCTTGCTCCTACTCCAGTCTTTTTGTTTATTTAGAAAATCATGGCTTTGCTGTCCTTCCACAGAAACTGTTGTCCATGACCCTTGGGAGGAAGATTCTAAATTCAAAGGTGTTGATCTTGGTTGTCATGGTTCCCTACCCAGGGTTCCAAGACCCTCACAGCACATTCAGGACCAAAAGGAAGGCAGACCCTGCATGGCTTAGCCTGCTCTTTCCTGGCCATGGGAAGCTACTAGCCTGACAACACATTTCTCAAAGGTGGGGGCAGAGGTTTGTTGGGAACTGTAGAGGCTGAAGGCCATTGCTCAGCTTGACATTCTTATTCAGAATGTGTCATATTCTTCTGCAGTGTGTTTAAGGTTAAATGCCTTTAACTCTTTAGCAACCATCTTATATAAATGAAAGAAGTTGAGTTCAGCTAGCTAGTATTTACTGATCAAAATTAAAACATACTCTAAGCCTGGGGTTTATAGAACAAACACTTCAGATGAAGCTAAGTAAGCAGGAACAATTCCATTCTGTGCCATGTAACTTATGACCGGAAACCATTTTTCAGCAAAGGTTGATTGATAGTTTTTATGTTTGAGTTGTAATAGTCTATTTGTAATTTTTTCTAAAATATAACAGTCCCATATCTTAGACATCCATAATAATACTGAGGGCACCGATTTGTTCTTCCACTTTGAGGCTATTGCTGTCTTTGCAGAAGCTAATAATGTGACAGAGTCTTCCGTATTTGTGGAAGTAGTAGAGTATCTTCCCATAGATTAAGCAGTATTAGCCCAGGCCGTAAAGGGAGTGAATACCCTGTTATTAATATAATCAGTTTCAATACCTTTTGCCAAAATTCAGCAATGTAATAACATGACCACCAACACCTTTGCCTCCATTGCTGAGTCCGCACACTTAACCACTACACCAAACTGGCTCTGATCCCTCTGTGGCTTTATATCCCACTGAAGTCTCTCCCCACCCCAAACCCAGCCCTTTCCAGACTGCACCTCCAAATCTCCAGAAATTTTCCCAACCCAGTATTGGCAACCCTTAGAGGGCATTTTGTGAAGAAGAGACAGAGATATTCGTAACAGGGAGGCATTTTGGAGGAGGCATTTGTTGTCCCCCTTGATGCTAGGCCACAGGGGGGTTGTTTAAGGCAATAATAACTCACATTTTGAAGTGGGCTTGGAGTTGAATTGGAGATGAGTGTCGTTCTTGGGATGAAGATGTAGAAATGTGATAACTCACAGAACAGTTCTTGGGTTTGGTTTATACCCCCACTGAGCCTACAGCTTTTTGTTTTTGTTAGGACATTCAGACAGACATGAAGCAAGCAGTGTTCCCTCTAAGCTGAGTTAGCGTGAGCTAGCTCATAGTTTTTTATCCTCTGGCTCATACATTTTTGTCTCAGCTCAGGAAGGATGGCTCCAGAGCAAACAGATTGATGCATTAGCCAAAACTCTTGCTCACAACTTTAATGCCAGTAGCTCACAAAGTAGAATTTTTTCTCATGAGTCTCCAAAGCTTAGAGGGAACATTGGAAGCAAGTACTAACTAAGATATATGGTGAGCTGTGGGCAAGTTACAGCAGCTGCCTTGTAAGAAAAGCTTTGCTATGCTGACTGGTCTGCCCCTGACAGGTGCAGGGCAAGTAGCCCCTCAGACCTTGCCAAGAATGTACGTCACAACGAAATGCTACAAAAGGAATTCGACCAGGCAACTGACCAGTGTATCCACCTTTATCAAGGCACTTAGAATATATTTTTTCCTTAATAAAAATACAGAATGTTTCCACTTTGTTCCTTGTCCTTTTTGACTGTAGATACAAGAGATACTCTCCAGAAGACAACCTCAACAAAATGCTCCAGATGACCCCAAACTGAATACCTCTGAGGTTTTTCCAAAAAAGTGTTTGGCATCTCCTTCAAAGGGAAGTGGGCATACTTGTTAAGCTAGTGTGCAAGTGTGAGAGGAACTGTGTTTCTCTCACTTTGTGTGTGTGTATGTTTGTGTATGAGAGAGGGGGGGAGGGGGGAGAGAGAGAGAAGATGAGCTCTCACTCACCCATATGTCCTGAGTGCTGGAAGCACCTGCCAATCCCAACTGTGATTTTCTTTTTGTTCATCTTTGGGATTAGGCCAAGTTAGGGATGTGCATTTGGATATTTCTGAGCCAAAATTAAACCCAGAATTCCCTGTTTTGTTTTGCTTTGGAGCCATCCCCAAACACTCTGGTAATTCTGGGAGTAACAATTCATCTCCCCAAATTTTGGCATTGTTTTAGGATTGGGGGAGGCTGCAGTCTTCTGCTGAGCAGAAAGGAAGGAAGGAGCATATCCCAGCTGGACTGCAAAGCATCATCCCTTTACACTTGAAAGGGCTATTACTTTCAATGGGCAGACAACCTGGGCATTTAAAACAATGGGCCTTTAAAGTGCCATGTCCAGCTGAGTATGCCAAAAATTGTGGGTGGTGGACCTGGCTGATGGAGTCCGGGGGACAGATCTGCTCCCACATTAAATATAAGGGCCATTTCAAGTTTAAAGGGTCAACGTGCTGCGGCCCAGCTGTGATGCCCACCCCCAACCCCAGAGGGGGCGAGAGGAGGTAAGTAGAGAGTCAGCATGGCCCCAGATGGGCTGTGATATACTGGCCCTTTTTAAAAAATATTTGTTTTTATTAATTTTTAACAGTGTAAACACAACAGAATTAGACACAAAGAGTATCACCCACAGTATCACAGTAAAGTCAAACATTTGCATAGCTTAAGTACCAAACAGTTAAATGAACAGCTTCTTGTATAGTGGGTTTTTTGGAACTGTCTCACTATTTTCTAAATAACTAATAATAGGAAACCATACTGCCTGAAACCACTTTTGGTATTTCTCTGATTGCACGGCTGAAGAGTTATAAGAGGTGCGCCCATAAATAAAGCATTCCCAGATTTTGTTCTGCCAGCATGTTATTGTCGGAACATTTTTTTGCTTCCATTTTTGCGCAATTGTTAATTTTGCCAATGTCAGTAAGGTCGATACTAATGTTTCCAAACTTTTCCTACTCACATTTGCACGCCATGTCTCCAGAAAAATAGATTCTAAAGTGCAGGGTAGGACAATATCAACTATTGATTCAATTTGTTGTATTATCTGTGTCCAGTAGCCTTTTATTAATGGACAGGACCACCAGCAGTGCACAAAGTCCGCAATAGCACCACAATTTTTCCAACATTTGTTCGAAATCTTAGGATTAATCTTGTGTAGGACTGCCGGGGTCATGTACCACCTACTTAGTATTTTGAAAGAAGTAAACCTGATGCTAAAGATATTAGAAGTGTCCTATCATTCCCTTAATTTCTCCATTTGAGTTTTTAAGTATCTGCTCAAAGTCGTTTAGCGGTCTAGAGAACATCCCTCCTTTCTGAAGCTTATTCAAGAGATCTTGTATTTGCAGATATTGGAACCAGAAGACTTTCCCTTTTAGTTTGTTTTCCAGTTCCAGTTTAGTCAGAGGGATTCCTTTCCTTGTCAGATCAGCTAGTCTTATTACACCTGCGTCTCTCCATGCCCCAAAAGAGTTTTCTTCTTGAC